>NC_092562.1:26646553-26729053 GCF_037975245.1 Apostichopus japonicus | reverse complement strand
AAGTCACATAGGCTTTATCATGATTAACATAGACCAAACTATCAATCCTCTCTACTACCAATGTAGTGACCGTGGATTGAATAAAAGCTACAATCATAGAAAGGGTGGGACTTCAATCAATGTGTTTGTCCAGTGTTTGTATGTTGTTGTATTTGTTTTTCTGTTTGGTAATATTATATTTTGAGAACAAAAACTCTGTATCAATGCCATTGTTATTCTTTTGACGTCCTCTTCACATGATTCCACCATTGGTGACAATTACAGTATTTAGTTTAATAACATTTTCTAAATTGAACTTCTATATTTCTTTACCGTGGCAGTATGTTTTAGCCCTATTTAAGACTGGACCCGGTGTTCCATCTCCATTAGGCCCTTCTCTCACAGCTGTAACTCTGAAGTCATATTCTGTGTCTGGTTCTAACGGTGGCGTGATCACATAATACATTTCTTGGTCATTGCTCGCATTAACTGTGATGAAGGTACTCGTCCAGTTTTCGCTCTCCGACCTCTTGGTAAATAATCTATATTCAACTACCGGAGGAGTCCCAATGACGCCATCCCATGGAGGCCAGTTAATTGTTAGTGAATCTGAGCTGACATGAAGGACTGTTGGAGCGGATTGGTACTCTGGAAGTCCTAGACAAGTTATGATGTGATATATGAAAGACACTACAAATTTAGTAAACGTCACTATATATATATATATATATATATATATATATATATATATATAAACATATACTTATATATATATATATATATATATATATATATATAAATGCAATGGAGGTAAACGACAAAAGCAAATGAATATATATAAATGAAAAAATATATTTTCATTTATATATATATATATATATATATATATATATATATATATATATATATATATAAATATTTAAATATATATAGAAATAGTAGTATAATAGTAGTAGTATATATATATATATATACATATATATATATATATATATATATATATATATATATATCGTGCAACTTTAAGGCCACGACTGAAGAAATGGCACGTTTTGATAAGATTTTATTACTATCAATTGGTATGCATAGGTATGTGTGCTGAGGAGTTTCTGTTTGCAATTCATTTTCTGCAGAAAGTTAAGAATGTTAAGAATTTTTATTTTTGGCTATTACACAGAGATAATTATCTCTGAGAGAAACGTTACTTTTCTTTTGTTGTGCCCTGTTGGTGCCAGGTATCGTTATGTTAAAAATCTCAATATTTTCAAATTTGATCCATGTAAAATTACAAACTTTGTATCAAGGGTGATGTAATGTGTACGATACAAACACCAAACTAGTCCTTGAATTCGCACGTTCTCATTCTATTATCATACGAATGCTCGCAGCAAAAATTTGATATGCGCGTAAGAGTCATTATAAAATAGTCACGTTGAAGAGTGAAAAGCGTTTATCCTATCGTTTTTATCAAAATCCTAATATATAAATTGTGGCATATGATGTAAAGCTTGGTTATTCAATATAATACATCAACACTAGATAGTTATGATATTAATAAACATACTTGGAACATAGTAGTAAATTTCATCACTGCTAGAACTTTCACCTCCACTTGTTGCCAGCGTCATGTGGATGCTGTAATTTCCTTCTGACTTGAGATCAGTGAGCGTCAATGAGGTATTTGAAGGATCTGTTATGTTATATTCGCCTTCGTGTAGTGTTTCCAAGTTAATTGATGCATAGAATATAGTCAACACAGTCACACCAGAACTACATGATATGTCATCAGTGGGAACCTAGGTAAACAGAACGGATTAAAATACAATTGCAAGTGTAAAACATTAAGTGCTCTTATGCTTTGGGACAATCATATCCAGCGAGATAAGCTGCCACCCTGTTTACCAAAGCATAGCATGAAATCAGGCAGCCAACTTTTCTGCATCATTTTCCCTTGAAAGAACGTTCATTGATGGCTTCGTATCAACTACAAGGTTTGATAAAACAGGAATGTTACCGAATAATATAATAATCGACAAAACTGTAGCCATTTGCAATGGTGTTGGCATTCAGTTATAATAAAGAACTTGAAAATACCTCGGAAAATGAAAATATAAAAATTCAAACCTGCCAAGATATTTTCACATTTTCCTGATCTTCTCCAGCGACTTCTGCAACTACATTCATAGGGCTAGCCTCAGGAACTTCATTTGAAAAATGGAATAATGAAAATAAATTTCAAGTCATAGGGGCAACGTTAATTAAAGAAGGATGTACTTAAATGCTACAGGTGAATCTCACCATGCTGTATGATAAATATAAGGAATTAATGGTGAGTCAGTTTGCTTTAAACAAGAATAAACGTCTCTCGCTTTAAGATGCACATTGAATCTGGTTCCGTTGTGATAAAGTTCGGGTAATATGTGGATGAAGAAACTGATTGGAGCAGGCTTCACTTTTAGGCCTCCCTGACGTTTACACGGACAGCAGGGCCAGTTTGGTTCCATTACTAAGCCTTAAAGAGTATCCTTAGTAGAGTAACGGTACTAGACAATAATCTACGTTGTCTGAAAGTTTCAAACGAGGTTTAATTAGAAGGCTGAATAGTACGCCGGTTATATAGCAGTCATTATAACTCTTCTATGAAACTTTTCTTCGAAGCGAGGAGATCCAATAATGTTTGTTTAGAACTGATTTAAAGCCCGTAAATTGAGATATTTGACGTTTATATTTTACAGAGAACAAGTGGAACGTTCATTTTACTTAACTTATCATGTACTGTAGAAATAAATATGGTTAACCGTTTTCACTTTCTACATTTTTTTCCCCTACATTTTAGGTCAAGGATGGTCATGATTGGCTTCATCTTGTGTGTAGGTTTATTGTCTTTCTCGTGTTGATTCAGAAGATACCTTTGGCTTGTCGTCTCTTTCAGCCGTACGGCCATAAACTTTAAAGCCGATAATATTGTCAGGGAGTTCCAGCGGAAAAGTAAAATGCAACTTGTAAATTGCTAAAAAAATATTTACCTGCATGCTATATAAAAAATAGTGACCGTGATATTGTTACTGTTACGCCAGCTTAAAAAATACAATTTAACCTCAATTGTTTCGTCAAACATATACAATTGGTGAGTGTTAAGTATACATCTTGTCCAGGTCGCTGATCGCATATGTAAGATATCATTCGTAGTGTGAAGTGAACGTAGTTTAGCGTCTCACAAACTCAGACAACAAAATTTCCGGTTTCGTGTAAAATGTAAAACTGTTTTTTACTGCTTTAAGGGTTAAATGGGTCTTGAATGAAACCGTCAAACATACTTTTCATTATGTGTTCTTTATATTCTGGACTCGACTCAAGAACAATGGAATATTCGTAACCACAAAAAGAATGAGACCAAAAATGTCGAGATCAACAAAGAGTAGTTTTGGGATCTACAACACTGCTGAGTAGCCGGATAAGGTACCACCATTTCACATACTTATTGTGTTTAATGTTTACTTGATAAAGAAGCATAAAACGTCAATATCTCATATACTTATATATACTTTCAGTACCGCAAATCAATAAATACGCGTCTCATCTGTAGCCTATCAATAGAGACCATCATTGGGTTGATAGGGTAACATTACACCAATTATCAAGGACAACTGATTTCCAAAGGTGTAACACAGAACTTTAACAAATTTGACATAAAAATAAAGGTGCATTGTCATGAGTACTACTTGCTCGTTATTAACATGTTCCTTTCATTAATATAGGGAAATAAAATATAAGGACACCAATTTACACAATGCAATGAGATGCTGACAAGAAATGCTTTCAGTAAACATTTGCTAATATGTGGAGCAAAATCATTTACATGACCTATAAAGCCGTTAAAATACACTGTGACGTAGTAGGATAAAGCAAAATACCTGCACACATTGTTGCAATATTTAGCTTTGGACTTCTTTGACCTTCTCCATTTTCTCCTTCTCTTACTGCTGCTACACTGAATGAGTAGCTTTCATCTTGCGTGAGGCCAGTAAAGATAAAACTGAGGGTCTTGATAGAAGTAGAACTACCAGCTGACCATTCCTGTGCTGACTCCAGCTTGTAGTAAGGTATGTAACCGATAACAGGAGGGTCCCCAGCTTCAGTTTCTTCATTCCAGGATGACCAGCTGATGTTGACTGTTGAATCCGTTATTAAATCTGCTTTTGGAGCAGATTGCAGAACAGGGAGATCTAGAAGTCCAATTGTGAAAATTGTAAAGAAAACACAGATCCTCTATTGTAAGAAAGCATTATTGACTATTTAATATCACGTCAGACATAAACAAAGTCTATCGCTATATAAAATGAACAATATAATAATATACTATGGAAAATTGAGTAATTGTAACAATGTTTACAGTCGGGCATGGTGTGTAATACTGAAGTCAGCTATATGGTAGGCCAAGTCTGGTGATAATACAATTAATACATGTAAAATACCCTAATCCAAACCCATGAACTCATTATAGCGTGTTCGAGTTTGCATATGCAGTACCGAATGCATATAGCTTGTTGACAGTTTCGGTATGTGTCTGCACTGATTCTTGTAACACCCATATCTCTAAACGTTTACCCGATTAGCAACCCTTACACTTGGAATCTTGGTTACCTATATTAGATAGGGACCTCAGTGAATTTATTGGAGGTCAACAGTCATGTGAAATCAACAGAATGAAACAGTGGACACTTTGCATCTCCTTATCTAGAGAACGGAAAGATGTAGGTAGTCAATTATGATTTGGACAGCCCCCTCAATTTATATTTATTGTAGTCAAGTAGCTCAAAGTGACTACCATAGCTAAGGAAATATAACATTTTGAGTTTCCTACTTTCATGAGTAAGTACCATTTTTATAATAAATGTATTATTTTTGTGAAGGTCAAAATTAATCAAAGGCCCAACAGCAGCTACAAAAGTACTCTCACAAACAAAACTTCTTCATAATACCTTATATGGCTCACAATGGCTCATAAACTGTTACGGTGAGGTGTTCGATGAAACTTTAATACAATTTTGCGTTCTGGTTTAAGCCTAACACAAAGACAGCTTAAGCGTTTAAGTGCTAATTACAAACTTTTCAAAGTTATATCAAACTTGTTGTCATTGTTCATGTCAATAATAAATAAAATATATTTATCTTTCTGTCATGTTTTCAAACCAATGTTTTTAGCTTTCTAGGATTGTAACAAAGTTTGTCTGCTAAGAATGAGCATAAGTCAAATGAAAATGAGACGGTGGGAAAGTAAATTACACCATTATTCTGCGTATGCCTTATTTTTTCGCACAAACAAATAGATTAACTGTTCAGAAATATTGCAAATCAAAACAAATCTCTCAAATGGAAGCTTAGCTTAGCTCTTCTGCAGCGTTCCTGCACATTTTACATATGATGCTTTGCAGAAATTGCAAATAATGAACATTTAAATGACTGAAGGCCACACTTCTAAGAATAAGATTTAACTATGAGTTGCATGATCAAAGCCACAAGATCCATTTTCTATATTATATTCTAATTTTATTCAAAGCGGATAAAGAAGTCTGGTGCATGTTCGAAATTGAAAAGATTGTGAAGAAATCTTAAAAAAGCGAAAGTGTGATATTTGGAATATGGGCAAACATTTAATATGACCTATGTTGTTATTATAAGCCTATGTCCGTGATCTCTGCTATTGTGCATAGAGCAATTCATACAAAATATGAATTTAAAAAACTTGCCTTAAGAGACATGGTATTTCAAAGGTTTCATTCTGATAAAAATGGACTTCAGTAACATCCATCTTTACTGAAGAAACTAAATAGGATTTCTGTACTCACCAAATACATGGACCTATATACTACATGATACCCTCCAACCAACATTCATGTTGGTAATCATGTAGCCTAACATTAGATTGAATTCAAGATACAGAAAATTTACTTTCACTTCCTGTATAATACTTAGCATTTCTAAAGATATCACGGCTGACCTCTCACGTACAATTGTAACATAGGCAATTATGCTACTCACCAAAAACATCTATAGTTATGTCATATACTGCATATGTTTGACCATCTTTCCGCAGCTGACAGTAAAGTGTCTGTCCATCTGTGACATTATCTACCAGGAATGAAGTAGTTGTTGTTGTTGGATCGTCAGTAACGTCTCGAGATGAAATACCATTGTCATCTAAACTCTCATGATGTCTTGACAGAACAAAATTTAAGGTATTAATGTCTGAACCACTTGGACCCTTAGCAGCTGTACAATTCACAGGAACTGTTACACCAGGATTCTTAGGTGTATATGCGGCATCTATAAGACCTTAAATGAGGAAAGAATGAGAAACACTGATAGTGGTCTTTCTAAAATATAAGATCATACTGATAAACATTATAAATTTCAAGTACAACGCAAAGATAATACTTTGATGAGAAAGTACTTAGGAAGATCTGAGATTGCAAATTGATAGGAGTGTACTGAGATTGTGAAGAGCATTATCCTGAACATCACTTACGTACCGATACAAAAAATTTAAAATTAAACCTTAAGCATATTAACAGCCCACCTTCCCCCAATGTGCCATTGAGAACATTTTTAGTAATACATGCATAGACAAATTAACTATTTGCTTGACTCAGCACTTAAAGGCGATCTCGCTCATAGACTTTGGTTTGAGGGCGCTGGCATTACCGAGGTTTACTGGGACACCGATTAATCACGTGACCTCGGTTGCAAATTTAGATTAGTGAAGAGCACAGACAATCGTATGCGTAACAAACCCATACACACATAAAGTTATAAGACAGCAGTTCAGTTTACTGTTCTGTTTACCGCATAGGATTTTCGACCCCGATAGTTTGCTGTTTGTGTGCATTTTGAGTACAAATACTGTACGATTTTTGTCCAAATACATTCGATTAGAGTACTGTGACATTCATTTAAGATGATCAGGGCAAAGAGAATCTGGCGAAAGAAAACGGCCTTATCATGGAACGAGCGTAGGTTCAAGTGGAGGAAGGCCTTTGTTGCATGGACCTGAAAAAACAGCAGTGCAAAGGAACGACTGCGACGAAGAGATGTCACGAAGATCTATCTTCTACGTTTCTATGTTAGATGGCAAATGGAGAACGAACTCTACAAACAAGTCCACGATTTGACTTCTGTGAGCAACGCAGATTTCGCCGAACATTTGCTTCAGGATCACACAAAAAGGTAATGATTTGCTACGCTAAGCTAAAACTGTACAGGGTAGTACTTGTACAGAGCATTTTCCTAGCCTACATGTATAGCCTAGTCAGTAATGCGAAGTTCAGAATACTGCGAAGTTCACACACCCCTCAGAAATACACGATTCACCATGACAACCTACAAGCAAGAGCCAATATCACAAAAACTACGAAGGCTGCAGTTATTTCCTCTCCAAAATGACTCATGTGCTAGTACGTACGTACATATTTGTCAATAAAATTAAGTTTTAGTTTAAGGTCATTTTAAGGCTTAGGTTTCCGAATTTCGCAGTGTCCATGCACGTGTATTTGTTACATACATGATTTGATAAGGCCTAAGCCTAGGCAATGTAACTAGGGCTATCATTCAATATTTTTCTTCTGGACCTAAGCTATGCTCACCTTATCATACTTATCCTAGCACAAAATAGCAGTAAGTTGTATTACTGAGCCATCATCATCACTATTCGTGAATGCTTGTCATGAAGATACTGTATACAGTTAAACGCTAATATATCCTTCCTAAAGAAGACTGACAGGGACTAGGGGTCTTTAGTTTCACTCCTCATTTTGATGCCATGGAAAGCTGGGCCTTCTCATCACCAAAATATTTGCCTCAACAAATTGATGGAAATATATTTTATAACCCACTAGGCCTAGGTGATCTATTCAACCCCTCCCCCCCCCCCTCCAGGTTCTAACTTGTGATCAGCTGTCCTTGTTTGAAGGAGATGTTCCTGTGAATGAGCATTTGAAGTTCATAAATAAGTATCAAGCCTCATCTTTGCTCAGTCGTAATTAACTAGTGCATATTACGTAGGACTAAGGCCTATAGTAATAAGTATCTGAATTTAGTGTTCATGGTAACTGCATCCTAATGTTGTAATATGCACCAGTGAGGAAGGCCTTCTGTGCTGTACAAGTACAACCACATGGACCTGCAGTTTTTTTTCCTATAAAAATAATGCATCTTCATAAATACTTTAGAATCACTCCTCACTGATTCACATGTTTCTACACCGCTACGTATTCAGCTAGACCTTTTCTTAGGCTTTTCTAAGTTCAGCCAAAGCCAGCATATATGCAATCAAGTTTTAATGGTTCATTTGGGCAACGGTGTGTATACTTGTATCTATTGACTGTCTGTCCAATATTCCAGCAATCATGTGTACATTTCTGTGTTTGGGATTTCTGAAGGAACCCAGCTGCTATGCAAGAAATTAGGTAAATTAGCCTCACAAATTGAGGGACCATATTAGTATTCATAGCTGCACCTACATAAACCTTTATATAGCCCTGCCTGGAGATATGAAAGTACCAGTTTGTTTTTGTAGTGTCTGATGCTCATACTTTATGATGCTGTGATAAGTTATCATATTTTTATACTGTATATGTCAGTACTATGCATGATTTTTTCAGCTTCTTGAGAATGATATGGTGTTTAGTGTCCTAACTGAGTGAATATACTACTAGTGCTTGAGTGTGGCTGCTGCAACGTGTTTATTACGCGTAATTTTGCTCATTTTCACGGAGCACATTGTACAGTTTTGATTACATTGCTGCACTGTCGTTTCGTGCTGTTTAGTGTTCCATTCGGTGGAATGTCTTCCAGTTTTCATTCCGGAAAAGGGGTGATTTGTGCTCCTTTCTTGATTATTTTGGTTTGAATATATATGCTACACAAGCCTAGCCATGGAAGTACAGTGTAATACAGTGAATCACTATAGTGTTTGCAGGAACATTTTCCCACACACTGGGATTATACGCTACAGTGCTTCTCAATTGTATCACTACCGGTCAATTTGTAAGCCGCGCATACGTCCACCGCAGGCAGTGATTGACATATTGCGGGATTATGGGATTTACAGATCCAGGGGTTGTCGCGGGCAAGGGGCTAGGAATCGCAGAACTGTTAAATGGCGATCTTTATGGGACCACAACAACGGTGTCCATCGTGAACTTCTCCGATATTTCCCGACAGAAACCAGGTATGATAACAATGATCACTGTAGTTTCGGCCTAATTAATGCTCGCTCCCTACGAAACAAGTGTGAACAGTTCTTACACTTTGTGGTGACTGAAAACTTGGATTTCTGTATCGTTGTTGAATCGTGGATCAAGGATAGTGACACAATTGAGATCGCCAGTTTAAAAGCCGATGGCTACAACTTTGTCAATGTTGAACGTAAAGATCGCATCGGTGGCGGTATAGGAATTTTCTACAAAAACAATATTTCGGTCGAAGTAACTGATTCCGGGCAACGCTCATCTTTCGAATTTGCTCTTTTCAAAATCAGAATTGGTTCGTTTGTGAATGATGTAGCCGCTATATATAGACCACCATATTCGGCAAATCATCCGATTACAATAAATACATTTCTTACGGAGTTTTCTGATTACACCAGTGACTTATTCCTAACATCGAACAGATGCATGCTCTTGGGCGATTTTAACATTCGCGTCAATCGTGTTCTTGAACCAGGCTCAGAGGCATTTATCAACTTGCTCAATGCATTATCGCTGAATCAATTGGTTTCTGGTCCAACTCATATTTCTGGGAATACTCTGGACCTGATACTAGTCCGGGAAAACAGTGACTTTTCTGTCATAAATATTAGGACGGATTTTTCTCTTTCCGATCACCGATTCATATTGGCGACTCTATCTACATCTCGCCCAGTACTGGTGCGGAAACAAATTCAGTTCCGCAAGTTGAATTCGATTGATCGGGAGAGATTTAGATCGGATCTTAGTTACGAAATGGATGGGATGATGGCACTTGATTCTCTTGATGATCTGGTAACCGCCTATAATATCCGTATCGAGAGAGTACTGAACGATCATGCCCCTGTCATCTCTAAAGTAATAACTGTTCGCCAAAGTGTTCCGTGGTTTGATAATGAGGCGTCAAGGCTGAAAACTAAAACACGGAATGCAGAGCGGCGATGGTTGAAACATCCAACCTCTGAGAATCATGATTCGTTTCGTTCATTCCGTAACGAATACAAAAAACATGTCGAAGCATTGAAAAGCACCTTCATTCGGAGGAAGATTGAATCATGTGGCAACGACACCCGTCAACTGTTTGCTACCGTCGCCAACATTACTGGCAGTACAAAGACCAATCCTCTACCGGAGGGTGTGTCAGACGATCAGCTGGCTGGTGACTTTGCCACGTATTTTTATAACAAGGTCGATGTCATCCGGAATGAGCTCGAGCACCATCCTTTCTTCATCCCACCCGAGATGAGCGTACCACCCTTTGCTTCATTTTCTACCATTGATGTATCGACGACTACAGCACTCATTCGTAATGCAAAGCCTACGACTTGCCAGCTTGATCCCTTGCCATCGTCCCTTGTCAAAGAACATTATGACATATTTGCTCCTATATTTTGCAAAATAATTAATACATCGCTTTCCACTGGTAATTTTCACCCTGACTGGAAACAAGCTATTGTCAAACCACTATTGAAGAAAACTAACCTCGATCATATAAAGAAGAACTATCGCCCGGTTAGTAATCTGTCCTTCCTTTCAAAGATAGTGGAGAAGTCCTCTCTGATTAGTTTTACTGAACACATCGAGAATCACGGTCTCCTTCCTCCGTATCAAAGTGCATACAGGGCCAACCATAGTAC
Organism: Apostichopus japonicus; assembly: GCF_037975245.1. NCBI lineage: Eukaryota > Metazoa > Echinodermata > Holothuroidea > Aspidochirotida > Stichopodidae > Apostichopus > Apostichopus japonicus. The sequence goes on along the minus strand of NC_092562.1, from coordinate 26,718,192 downwards.
GGAAACACTCTTACTGAATATATGTAATGATATCATGTGCAATATGGAGCGCCAGTTATTAACTCCATTTGCCGCAATGGACCTGAGTGCCGCGTTTGATACAGTCAACCACCAGCTGTTATTGGACATTCTCAAGAAGTGCTTCGGAGTTCACGGGGTAGCTAGAAAATGGGTATCGTCGTATTTATCTGAGAGACATTTCGCTGTTTGTATAAACAAATCACTTTCTACGCCGATGAAGGTCAATTTCTCCGTACCACAGGGTAGTATAAATGGACCCAGCTATACTAGCACAATGAACACATGTATCAGTGATGACCAATTCCTCATTGGCTACGCCGATGACCACAGTATCTACTCTAGTTTTAAACCCGGAGACGTTTCTTCAGAATTGGAGTCAATCAGGGGTCTATCATCAACTCTAGAAAATGTGAAACTCTGGATGCAATTTAACCGTCTTAAGATGAATGATGAAAAATCGGAGTTTATCGTTTTCGGAAGTAATCGCCAACTACCAAAGTGCAATACAGACGTTTTATTCATTGGGGACACTCCCGTTCGTCGTACCCATAGTGTGAAGCTACTAGGTGTTTACCTGGATGAAACCCTCAATCTCAAACATCATATTTCCATGAAAGCTCGTGCATCAGCCCTCGCCATGTTTAATCTGAAGAAGATCCGGAAATATTTGGACAAGTCGACATGTCTCAAATTGCAAATGCCATGATTTTCTCTCATATGGACTATTGCAATGGTCTTTTTATCAACCTCCCGGCCTCCACAATTCATCCCCTACAAAGGATCCAAAATTACACGGCTAAAATTATTCTCGGCAGATCAAAATATGATAGTGCCTCCGCAGCATTGAAGGAGCTGCACATCCTCCCCGTCAATGTCCGTGCCGAGCACAAGATCCTCCTCCTCGTTTATAAGTGTATACACAATTCAGCACCAGCTTATCTGTCCGAGTTGCTGGAAATTAAGACACCTGGTCGTTCAACACGCTCGTCAAAGGGCATCCTTCTTAAGGTTCCTTTCACACGCCGCAATTGTTTCGCAGGCCGCTCTTTCAGCGTCGCTGGCCCTAGACTTTGGAACGCTCTCCCCGTCGACACAAGAAATTCAAAGACCATCAGAACTTTTGAAGCTGCTTTAAAGACTCATTTATTTAAGAAATCGTTTTTATAATTGTTTTGTTTGTTCAGCGCCATTGAGTGTTTTTTTACAGTAATGTGCGCTATACCAAGTTTTACTACCTTAACCTTAACCTTAACTGTCCCTACAAATTATAATATCCATTAAATTTTGGTGACCTAAACTATCTCTTGTGGAGAGTAATCTAGCGTTTCTTGTAGTCGGAAATAAAAAAAATCATGTAAACAGTAAGTTTTCAAAGTGGTGGTCTATGTCATGGAGTAAGCTAGCATCTCACTCATGAAACCAACTGCTCACATAAACAGGACGTTTACACAGTACGTATATAATGAGTATACATCAAACTTTGATCAAAAGACCAAACATCTTTCTAAGTGGTATGAAACAAATAAGTTTACCTAGACAGGAAGTTAACATAGTAACTTGTACATTGACATGCGAGCTCAAGTTGTTGGGCAAGCAGTTGGGGAAAACAGATTTATCCTCACAATTTTCTTGAGAGGTACCGCGGTTTATGGAAATGTTGAAGAAGAGTATGAAAGAATATCTCATCTTAATCTGGGTTTAAATCAATGTGGGTTAACAATATGTTATTTTTGAAATATGCATTAGTGTTTGTTTGTTACTTTTCTCTTTCATATTTTTTCTTGAGTAGGTATGATAAAAACATGTTTGTTTGTAATGAATTGGTCATTACCAGATTCATCGCGCATACAATTTAGCTTGTGGTGTACAGTAAAATTAACATTTCAGTTATATGATTAACGGATAAAGTTTTTGTTGCATTGAGCAGATGTCAAAAATGCATCATTTCCAGAGCGATGCCGAAACTCAAACAGATGCATTCTCAGCAGCTGTCACCACAGAAAGATCAGTTGACACTCAGAAAGGAGAAGGTAAATTTATATTTTTATCCTTGCATGGATTACAGACTGGAAGAGCAGTGCCAATATTATATCTGATCTGATGTGATCAGAAAAATAATACAATTTCATTCTCCTTAAATTTCTAAAGAAAAGAGGAAAAAAATGGTAGCAAATTGCTCATCCACTAAAAAGCATACATTTGTATTATAATTTATAAAAATAAGTGGGCCTGATATAATCGGGATCTTTTTTAGAGGAAAACTGACTAGTAACAGGAAATTCAAGAGACACTATAGAGCCTGGCACAGAGAGGACATGGTGAACACAAAGAAAGAAGTTAATGGCTTATTGAACAAAAGCAGTCAGGGAAAGCAGAGGTAATAGATAAACTGCGGAGTACAAAGCGAGGATTAAGTAAGGAGAGAGGGCGAATAAACTATGGCAGAATACAGAGATGGAGCAGAATAAAGTTAGTCACATCCTTCCTGTATATTGAGCCCATTCAGTTGAATGTTGCTAAGGCATTCCCGTCCACTATCTCTGCTGAGGTGTACTAGTGTCTGAGATGGTACGTCTACGAATTTAGTTACCTGTTGGGACATTTCTTTAACGGTATGATTGGTGAGCTGAAAGTGTTCCCCTACTTGAGTCTCCATTTTCACAGTGTTGACATTGACCTTTGACTAGAACTGCTTCTTGAAGGTAGTCTTGGTTTCACCAACATACTTGTAACTTCAATATCTTCTACTTAAATGTCCTCTAAACTCAATGACACCATTTGAATTGAAATATCAGTTTCCAATGCTGAATAGGTGTGATAAGTTCTGAACAAAAGTATACTTTTAGTCACAGCCATGTTTTTCAATGTGTAGCTATTGTAGGATACTTGCAAGCTAGTAACTATTGTTTTATGTAATCTTTAGAGATACTTCTGATCCAGTTACTTCAACACCTCTCAAGAAGCCATCTGCCATGTTCTGTCCGATGTCACCAGTAGGATTAGATATGGAGCAATATGGGAGAGAAACATCAGACCCTACAAATACACATTGCCACATTTACATGATTCTGAACAAAAGAGATCAAATATACGGCAGGGGCAAGCACTTTCCCAGACTTTCGTTGACAGGTCGTGCGACATCTACAAACCGTTGGATCAGCAGCTATTGATACATCTGCATTTCCAGATTGGGATAAATTGGTTTCGTTCATTTTGTTCGATAGTAGCTATGACTGTGAACCAGGAGCTTGGCCACCCTCTAAATCAAGGCGGGCAAGGTTGGGGAAATTCGATCAAGGAGTAACAATCAGAGAATGGCAAGCTTTGTATTATTGCTCATAGGCCTACACGTAGAGCGGGTATAAATATCTGTATCGGTTTATTATACTGGTGTTCATTTCCGTTGCCAGGAGGGGATACGATTTGAACGTAGGGGAGGGTGTGTATGTGTGTGTGTGTGTGTGGGGGGTCCCCTTTAAAGTGTTCAAACGATGATACATTTTACGTCTATCTTCTTGTATCACATGTTTATTAAACACCCCTATTAAAACGATCACTCAGTCCTGTCTATCACCTCTCTCATGCACTGGTGTATTTATTTCCTGGCAAGATAACATCTAGGCATAGTAAGGGTCAGAGGTCATCACAACTTAAAAGAATTGTGTCCCTGTGGTCACTTATATCCTTGTAGCAGTATGGCGGGCCATCAGTCTCAAATCATGGGAGATCGACTTATACCGATTTAAATCGACATGTACCAGTTTCCTTCGACTTATACCAGTTTCCAGCAGCTGAAATTGACTTCTACCGATTTAAATCGACAGATACCGATATACCCATTTAAATCGATGAAAAGTAAAATAAATCGATGATATGTCGAAATAAACTGGTATATGTCGATTTAAATCGATGATATGTAGAATGAAACTGGTATGTGTCAATTTAAATCGACATATACCAGTTTCATTCTACATATCATCGATTTATTTTACTTATCATCGATTTAAATCGATGATATGTAAAATAAATCGATGATATGTCCATTTAAATCGATATCTACCAGTTTAAATCGATGATATGTCGAATTAAATTGGTAGAAGTCAATTTCCGTGGACTTATACCAGTTTCTAGCGTCTCAAATTGACATATACCTATTTAAATCGACATATCATCGATTTAGCTCATTAACATATTCCAAATCCCGATTTCGGTGATGATTGACATGTGGAGATACATCACGTGTTGTCACCTGACAAGGCGGCGAATAATTGAAAATAAACACGAGCACAGTGGAATGCATGATTTGAGCTTGAATACTGTAATTGTTAAACCCCATGGGTATATATTTAGCTACATTAAAACGTAACCTTACAGTAGGCTTCACTGCAGAACAATATCATCTTTGTTTATGGTGTAACTGGAGTAGGTAATTGCATCTGTGTACGTGCTGTGGGCCTATTCAGTTGCATGTGTATTCCTATACTATAGCGCCACGTGTTTGAGTAGACAAGCCCAGTTTGCATTGAGATAATTGCACGTCATTGACATATCAGTTTTTTCGGCATTATTGTTACACCGAAATCTTTTTGCAAGTAATTGTTCATAATTACCATTGACATAACCATGATGATCACCTTTGCTAGCTTCGTAATTTTGGAACTATTGAATTATTCGCCCGCCTTGTCAGGTGACTACACGTGATGTATCTCCACATGTCAATCATTACCGAAATCGGGATTTGGAATATGTTAATGAGCTAAATCGATGATTTGTCGATTTAAATATATGTCAATTTGAGACGCTAGAAACTGGTATAAGTCCACGGAAATTGACTTCTACCGATTTAATTCGACATATCATCGATTTAAACTGGTAGATGTCGATTTAAATGGACATATCATCGATTTATTTTACTTATCATCGATTTAAATCGATGATAAGTAAAATAAATCGATGATATGTAGAATGAAACTGGTATATGTCGATTTAAATCGGTAGAAGTCAATTTCAGCTGCTGGAAACTGGTATAAGTCGAAGGACGCTGGTATATGTCGATTTAAATCGGTATAAGTCGATCTCCCATGATTTGAGACTGATGGCCCGCCATAGTAGCAGTAGAGAGAAGGAGCCTAATAGATCAAAGACCATAATCATCTTCTGTTGTGACTTATTTTCCATCATCCTTGAAACCTTATATCCTTCCAAATTAAAGATTATTCGGAGTTTCTCCCAAAAGCTAAACGAAATAATTGTTCGTGATGGTTCAATGATCTTATAGTCAGACATAGGCCTAAATAGTTCTCTTTGTCCTTCATTGCCGTCGGAGTTTGAAATAAATTAATCGTGTCTAGAACTTCCAGGCATTTTTTAATGTTTTGTGGCAAGAAAAATAGCTTCCCTCAGTGTCCCTCCTGGTTGACTAGAGCTCGTACGCCTATATGGTCACACATATAGTATAGAGTATGATCCATGCATACAGCAGTATTATTATTTTTTTTTATTCATCCAATTTCAGTTCAAGTTTCTAAGGACATATTTGGTTGACTAGTATCAAGTAAAGAGTTGTTATTCGAAGCAGTCGTGATTAGGTGCCCCATGGTAGGCCTCGGTAAATCCCCAAACCCCGTTGTCGACCTTTTGGCATTTCGTTGGAAGCCTTTCGGAAAAAGAAGCAGGAGAATCAATTCTGGAGAACAGTACTCTGGGAAGCCATAAACTCACGTGATTTAGAAAAAAAGGTTTTTTGCTTTGACGGCCGTTTTTCATCGAGTAACTTTCCAATGTAAATAACTATTAATTTATTGTTCATTTCTTTTTCCCTTTTGCCAATCCTTTCTGAAGAGGGTGGAGCTGCCCCTTATGGTAAAGTCTTTCCCTTCCCTTTTTCCATTCAAGTTTCGTTATTTTTAATTCGGGTCACTGGGGTGCAAGGACAGGGTTTACATTCACCGGTTAGGATGATGGGGTGCAGCTAGGGCAAGTGCTCTGGATCGCTTAAAGGGCCCGTCACCAAGAGCACATAAATAGTAAATATTTATCTATATATGATATATGACATAAAATGCATTGTCTTTCCCTCCTGATATATAACTAAACTTGATATATAATATAAAATACAAAGTAAGGTGTAACAGTGTTTATATATAATTCATACCTAAATTGGTTGAAATACCAATTGTTAATAAATGACGGACTTGAACATACGTTTGATACCCAATGTTTTCATCACTTCAGTCAATATTTTCACTCATTCGCGTTTGTATTTTGGTGAAACGAGTCAGTGTGTATCAGACATATATTCACTATTAGTTTCTTGAGCTGTAAAAGAATGTCGACTCGCGACTTCGATTACAATATTTTAAATACTTTACTCCAGTTAGTACAAGACTGGTGCATCTGCAAAAGTCTGAAATACACTGGTTTCTTACAGTAAAATAGCATTAGGTTACTGTACTATTCGATACAGAATGAAGCATGCAGAGCTTTCCTAATGAGTGAATCAACTACGAAACCAGGGCACTCGAACAGTTCGGACTGCTGACCATGTAGACCTAAAAATAGTCAAACCAGGGAGCTGCTAGAGTAGCAGCTCCCTGGTCAAACTAAAATCCTAAGCCTGATGCAGAGCTCGACCGTAACTTATACTGTACAGCCAACCAGTCGTGACAAGTTCTGAACGTAAAAAAAAACACAGAGTATCACACAACACACACACGAAAACGCAGCGTTCTAATTTACCGCACACCACTGACACTGCCACAGACAAGAAGCTATGCAGGAATTTCGTCAAGGCCACCGCTTCAGTTCCTAAACCCGTTTATTGCTTACTAGCCGTAAATACGGGATTGCTAAGAAATTACAAGACAACAGCGACGAACCAGTGGAGGGCAGTATTGATATTATTTTTTAATCGGGTGGTGTGAAGGTCCATTGAGGTACAAAATTTACGAGCGATCCCACCTTTAATTTTATAAACGAAATGACATAAAGCAGTATGGCAGAACAAATAATCAATATAAAATGTAACAATTGTTGTGCAATAATGTAATGCTGTAATTTCTAGCAATGCTTAAATTAACACGTTTTTCATTTGTTATATAATCAACGTGCATATTTAGTTGCATATCAATGCACAGAAATATACATGAAGCAATAATCAAGAATGCATTTTCTTTGAAATTAAAATTCTCTATATTGCTGGTATCAGTCATTTTATCAAAGATCCATTGGTGCAGCAGCTTCAAAGATACAAACTGATCTAGAGCTGAAAAAACGATAAATCATGAATTAAACCACCCACTCACAAAGAACTGATATGTTCTAGTCATAAAGGCTTTTGTTAAAACCCAGCAATGTGCATATTTATCACTTGCAATGAAACAGTCTGTGTTTGAGATATTTTTATTAAGTAAGGAACGTTAGACATGAACTGGATTAGACACATACTTATCACATTACCTATATCAATGAATCATGTTAATATGCATTAATTTCCTTTATGACTTTCAATGTTTCCAAGTTTTCTTTAAATGTCATTTTATATTACCAAGTGGTACAATCCTGGATGTAATCATGACAGAACGTTTCTTACCTGTCTGGCAGAAGTTGGGTGAAAATAGTTCCACCCATTCAGGGTTGCAACCTCCAGAGCAACTTCCTGTTACTTTGTTGCAGTAACTTTCTGAGTGGCAGTCATTCTCACAGTCCATCCCAAAGCGTGGCCCCAGGCATTCTGTAAATCAAAATGCTCATTCACTGTACTGTTAGCTATTGAAATATCTTTGTATACGATGCCCTGGTTATATATAATATCCTTTTCTTACATAAAAATGATAAGAAAGGCAAATATATTCTGCACTTAATTGCTCACTGATGATGATTTATTCTCACCTTCTTTTCTCAATTTAATATGTGATTATCGCCATGATAATATGTTAACCACAATTAGAATAATCAGAGGGCATTCTGATTACTTTTGATAATTTTAATTTAATTTTAAAGTGGCACTTCAGCTTAGACCAAGACTCCTGTGGCTGGCAACTTTAACCTTGCTGCTGGATCATGAAATTGATTTTAAACACTGCGTCCTTTCAGGGGAAATAAACACATTTCCATACTCACATCATTCTTTTTAAAGTAATATTTGCCACACTCTGGTTGTGGCAATAAAGTTCTTTTAAGAATTTGTATTTTCTAAAAGATCGAGGGTATATGGAATTATTTTGAGAACAAAGCTGATATTTTATGTTGATTTTCCATCTGACATCTAGTCACACAATTCCCAGGCCAGACTCACGCCATACCTGCACAGTTCTGTTCTCCCATGTAAACTTCATAGCCTGGGGCACACTTTTGGCCTGGACATTCTCCCGTTATCTTATTACATGCAACATTCCCCATGCAGTGACATTTATCAGTGCAGGTAGATCCATAATAGTCAGTAGTACAAACATCAGGAACTACAGGGATGAAAAAAAATAAAAATACATTTGAAGTTTTGCTTTTCTGGAAGGTACACCAGAAATAAGATCTGGAGATACTGTCCACTGAAGCTAATTTTACCAAAATTAAGATTTGACCATCTGGCAAAAAACGTTTAAATCTGCACAAAATAATGGAACATAAACAAATGTCTTAATGTTAAAGAAGAAAAGTGGTGCCATGGCGACAGCATAACATGTTCCAACATATGTAGTATAGTCAAAATTAAGTTAGTAAGAACAACAGGATACCTTGAGATAAAATTCAATTAACCACCTTGTCCCCCCCCCCCCTCTAACTGACAACCTAAAATCATGTTTGATATCCATAAGAGAGCATTTACGATTTAATGATATGATGGCAATTATCTCTCCCCTGAGAAAACTGGTCAAAAGCTATCAATCCACAATAATTTGCTGAATTTTGTTCTGGTGCATGATTGTCCAAAGGGGTATTATCTGTTATAAATTGTATAGTGGTAGTTGAAACCTTTAACAACTATATATTAAGTATTCGTGCAACTTGTCCAGTCTCAGCTGCCATCCTCAATTGATTTATAATCTAGTGTCTTTGTTGCTTTATCAAATGTTCCAGTGAGTGGCACTTTTCTTACAGTGGCAACGAAAATTATAAATGTTTGATTTTGGTGACTAACTTTTTACCGTATTTGAAGGACTACGAGGAGGGGGGGGGGGGCGCTAACAATAGGGTTTTAAGCAATGCACATTAATTTTCATAATGCACAGGATTTAAGATATATGATCAGGTATTTACTCCCTGTCGATGTTTCCTGTATATTTATTGCATTGAACAAATGGATCCTTAACAGCTCTGTAGGAAGCTGTTTCATGGGATCCTGCAACACATCCTAATGACACAAAGGATTCACCTATTTTGCTTTGTAAATGGAGCGGCAACTTACCGCAGGGGAATAGGTCTGAGATAAGAGCAAGTCATTTTCCAGTTATAATGCATCAAGTAACTGTACTAACCCTGACAATTAGTCATTATCCATCCACTGCTACACCCTCCTGTACAAACTCCTGTATAGCTGTTACATGACTGACTAGACTGACAGTGACAGTGGAGTAGGTCTGAGATCAGAGCAAGTCATTTTCCTCTAATGATGTATCAAATGTTATGTTGGATCGACATCCATCAAGAAACAGTACTTACCCTGACAATTTGTCCCTGTCCATCCACTACTACAGTCTGTTGATAATCCTGTACAGACTCCTGTATAATTGTCACACTGCCCAGACTGACAGTGACAGGTCTGTAGGCAGCTGGCTCCATAGTTTGCTGAATCACATCCTGATGGTAAAGTAAAGAACTTGCTTATTTAAATGAAGTTGGAACTCTTGGGAATTTTTTTTCTATTTAATACTTTCATGTAAAATATAAATCACTTTTATTGACAAATTCCTATTTTAGCTTACTACAAAAAGTAACATGCAGAATGTTCGTTCATTTACACTAGCATACTTAACAATTATCCAGAAAACATGTACATGGTATCTTTGACAAGCTATAGTATCCACCATAAATTTAATAAGACATGTAAGACACTGAAGGTCTGACGGCCTGATTTTAGTCTGTATTACCCTGTCACATAACCAATTGTTCTTCCAGAGACTAAGAAGGTAATATTGATGTTGACACATTAACAGCCCTTCACCTTAAAATCCTTACAAATCAGTCTTCATCACACTACAATGACCATTACAGTTTGCGATATCATATGACCATATCTTTTCTCTATTTGTTTACTATGTTGAGAAAACTTAAGAAACTTAATCCTGAAATTCTAATGAGGATTATACCTACTTTTATTATTTGGCATTTTTTATATTAAATATTGCTAGCTGGAGTTAGAAATGTTGCCTTTCAACAATGACTTGGCAATTCGGAACATCCATCACATCACATATTTTACATTGTCATGGGCATTGTTGTAACTTCATCCAAACGTCTTCACAAAACTTGACATTATAATGGGAATCAACACAATTCAAACTCAGACGGGGCAACTTGTAATTAACAATGTATCGAGTAAGCATTTTAATTTGAGTGTTTTAAGTAAAAAATATTTCAAAACCTTGTAAGACTAAGTATCCATCTGATCCCCTGGTCCACCATTGCATAACATCTACTGTTTTCCCTTTTGAAATACTGTATTACACAAATTGTCTGCCTACAAGCCAATTTCACTTTTTGCATAATTTAATATGCCTACATGAATTCATTTGAAAATGTTTCCTTAACATTTCATTTTCACATGTCAATTAACTAGTGTGATAACATAACAGGGTCATAGCCAAAACCTCAGAATGAGCGAGGGATGCAATATGAAGGCTATCGTCACTTGTCTTAGCTTAAATGTTGTAAACAGATTACTATAAGTTAATTCAATAAAATGATGAATATACAACAAAATGAAGAAATCAAAACATAATTAAGATGTAGGATGTTGCTTTGGCAACCAAACACTTATTGGCTTTAGGGAAGGAATAGCAAAAAAAAAGAGAGAGAGAGTTAATTACACGTCATCACTTGACATATTTTTACAAAACGTTGATGTCGTTTCATGTCGTTTCAGGACACGCGAGGGACTTCATGTGAGGGGCAACATGTGTGTACATGTTACTAGAGATGGAGGTAAGCCACTAATAGTCTTGAATCTTTACATTTTTACTACAAACAGAATTCACGAAACCATTCAGGGTTAAAGCTTTTCAGGTCAGGAGGAGAGTAGTGAGAGTGAGTAGGTGATCTGCTGTCCCTGCAATATTATAATAAACATTATTGAATAAAACTCGATTTTATCTTTATTTTGAATTTCAGACATGTACATCCCAGTTAACATCATAGAATCAAATTTTTTAATGACAAAACAAACTGAAATTCTGTCTTTGGCAAAACTCTCACAATGCTGGCCACCCGCATCACCACCCCACAATTCCCGCCCCAACACCACCATTCTTTTCCCTATAAACTGCTGGGTCATGCCAATTTTCAAACACCGGTAAATACACTTTTGTCTGAATCTGGAAAAGACATGATCAGAATTTAAATTCCAAAACCCATACTAACCTAAATTATGCTTTACAGTAGGAATGATAATACCTTTACAAATACATTATGGAATAGGAACATATGATGAAATATTAAGTAAAGCTTTACCGGTAAGGCAGTCCAAACCCATCCATCCTGTGTTACAGCTACAGCCGTATGGGTGGGTAAGGCAGAAAAGGTATTTACTGCATCTGTCAGGTTGGTCAGTGCTAGAACATTGCTTTTCACATGCGTCTCCATATCTGTTACCTCCGCAACCTAACAGAATATATAATTCAATTAAATTGCAGTCAAATTAGAAGCACCGTAACGTCAGTGCTATTAACAAACGGACATGCAACTTCATTAGCTCCCAGTCAACGCAGAAGCTGCATGTTTATGTCAAGTGCAGAACCTTACATTCTTGGAAGACTAAAATAAACAAAAAGTGGAAGGTTTATTGTCATAACTATTAAATGTTTCAAGCGTATTAACCAATATCATATAATGAGGCTAGTAAAATTGACCTCAGTGTCATCAACACATTAGGTTATTATATAAAAATAATAAAATAGGGTATATACACCCTTTAATGTATTTTACTGCTAATATCCATATATGAGGATCCATGAAACCCTTATATACAGACTAATGACAAATATGTTGGCTATAAATAACTTAATTCAATTGATGTTAGTTTCATGGGAACTTGATTAGATGAGTCAAGCTGATTTTACTGATATTATCTCACAATCATCAATATGCCGCGTTGCAACCAAGGGTATAGGTTTATGTTGAAATTTTGCAATTGTGATATATTTGTAAATGTTTTTGTTCTTGAAATAATAAAATAATAAGGTTCGGTGTACTGAGTGGGATTGCTTATAAACCATTGTTGCTATTCTAGGTATATTAATACTACATGTAAGTACCCTGCAAATTCAAATTTCTGAACAAAGTGGTGTACAAATCAGACCTAAAAATCACCATTTCAGAAATGCCTTAGTCTCCAGACATGATAGCATTTGTTGTTTTAGTGTTTTTAAGGCAAGATACAAGGTCTAAAGCTTTGAAACTGTAGACTTGAGCAATTGCTTCCTGCCCTTATCAACATCATATATTTAAAATGAATAGCGAAATGGATTACATGTGAAGTTTAATTAATGGGTTTGTCCATTATGCACAATATCTCTATCTTTCATAAATATATGTCATGCATACTTTTGCTTTCAGTTAAACAAGGAGAAAATGGTTACCTTCTTCACAAGTTGTTCCTTTGAATCCAGGGGCACAAATGCATTTTCCACTGGTCTCATCACAAATGCCTCCGTTATAGCAATTATCACATATTCCATCACAAGCATCCGGACCCCACCGATGAGGTGGACAAGCTGTTATTATGAAAAGATCATGCAAAGATATATATTATGATATGCAGCTACATTTTTGTAGCCAGGAGATCTCTGATCTCATCAGTCCTGGCTGATCCAGGTGTTATCGCTTACATACCACAGTGACAAAAGTAGGAATTTGCAGAAAAAACACAATCCAAAATACAGAGGCTTTTCATTTGTTATTATAATGGTTACGCCTTCACATTTTATTCATATCCTCTCTTTAAGCAATGCACAAGTTTCTCAAGGACGCTGTCCTTGCTCTAACATTTGATTTTAAATTAATGATATTAAGACGTTTGCTTCTCCTTAACTTGTGATGAGTATTCAACACAAAAGAACTATATTGAGAAATGCAAACTCCTCTAGAAAAAATATAGATGTAAGAAAAATCTAAATCTGATATTCATAAAGAATGTAACTAATACCAATGAGTCTATATGAAAGTAATTTATGTAACTGCAGTATTAACATGTCACATCTTTCTCAACTGTAACCAATTTAAAGATGTTCGTTAAACGTCATTCAAATCGGAGGTACAGTAATCCATCTCAGATAACAGAAATTCATAATATTTCAATTAGTGAAAACAAATTTTACATTTTCGCAAAAATCTATAGATATTCTCAATGCTCTATTTTAAATTAAATACTAGTTTTAGATAATTACTTTAGTATTATTGTTGGACAATGAGTGTAATCTGAACTAAAGCTCATCATTTTTATGAAAGAGCTGAACAATTTTTGCATTTGGAAGTAACAGCCACATCCAAAAAATGTGGAAGTACCATTTTTTTAATGTGGTGACATTCAATAGATGCATCTGGCAACGGCAAAGTTAGTCCAGTAAGTCAATTTTCATACTTGTTTGTCTTTTTTGACGCTTTGGCAAATGGTAGCAATTGTGTAAAACTCTCCTTTTCAGACTTTCACGGTTTGGCAGTGTATGTAATGAGGTGATAAGGTAATATGTGAGGATAAACAGTTTGTGTATATATTCCAAATCTATCACATTTCCTATAATACAACAATACACATTATGCAATTCTATACAATGATAGTATCACTTCGAAGAACTTCTTTCAGGATAGCATCACCAACCGGGATCTGCATAATGGGGAAAGGGATGATTTATCTGGTTAAAATAGCTAACACTTGAAGCAACCATCAATCTTGGCACAATACATTGAGTTGGAATATTCGAATGACCGTATAAGACTATCATACTTCATCGGCAAGAGATTTATATGGTGTCATGAACCACAATCGTGTTGAGCTTTAATACAAAATATGATTAAAAATGTATTTGAAAGAAAAATATTCTTATTAAGTAGCTATTAAGCATTTCAAACCTGGAATACAACATTACAAACCTCTTACTATCAACAGTTTTAGACTTTGTTTTGCTCCATTCCTCTCATTGTGAATATGACACTCATAGACACCAGCATCATCTACTTCAACTGGTCTACTGATACTCCAAGTATCCTGTCCGCTAATATCACCGTTCCTTACACTATCCTTCAACCATCTGAAGTCTGCAATTTCTTTTGATCCGGTGCTGTTCATACCAATGCTTACACCTGTATCACCAGTGTTGACAGTTAATGAGACCAACCCATCACTGGGTACAATATCAGCTGAAATCAAGGAAGTTGTAACAATACATGAGTATGTAAAATCTATATTGTATAACATATTAAATCGAACATTTAACAAACTCTTAACGAGAATTTTTGTTAGGATAACATTTTCAGCACGTATTATATTACATACCAACATAAATGCCCCATTATAACGTAATGCTGCGGTAATAATATCCAGTAAAATTTCACAAGAACTTTTAAAAGTACGGTTTGTTATACAGTTATCTGGATTTATTCATTTGCATTTCCATGGATATTAACAGGCTTATGTCACAATGGGATCTAATGTCAAGTATGGAATCTCATAACAAGGTCAAAGATAATGCTGATGCAAATTGTGCAAAAGAAGCATGTGGGGTTTTGTCATTGGTTTGACTTTCAACCACAAGTCGTTTCATACACACTAAAGTTGAGTTTCACATGTTTATTATCCTTAGCCGCATTACTTCATTGTTTTTAAGCCATGTTGAAGGTACAGTGTCACAGTTGTCCAGATTTTTATTAGCAGTACCAATGCCTACCGTCAATTACACTATGCTAAATACAATATTGCATGTTATCACTTAAACCACTTTTGCCTCCCACCTTGAACATTGTTCCCCCAAAAAAATTCTTGTGAGGAATACATTTGTGAATATGCAAATGCAATACAATTTAACATGAGACTTTTAATGTAATGTGATGAGCTCCCATTATGTGACCTATTCTAAACGCGCTGCAGTAATACGTCCAAATATAATATATAATTATATAATGTATGTCAGGCAAATAACTACAGCTATGAGTAACTCACCATTTGATCTCATAAATATCCCTGAGATTGATGTAGTGATCCTCCCATCTAACGCTGCTTCACATCCAAACACTCCAAAGGCATCATTATTTCCATTATTGCTCAGTGTAACCTTCCAATGTTTATAAGTATTACTATCATCCCAAACTGGAGCTGGTGGATCTACATTTTTATCATCAGTATTCCTTGTCCGAACAGTCCTGAAAGACTCTACATGAGCAAACTCTGCAGTTGTATCGGATTCGCTAAGGTGACACTGATAGTGTGTATCACTATATTCAGACTTAAACGGGTTTACACCAAGGAAAGTCATCTTTACTGGTTCTATTGAGAGATAACATGTAAACTGTCATTAAAAGAAGAGAACACAATAAGCTTTTTGAAAACAGAACATATCTTGCCTCTCTCTTTTTTACATATATCATCCTTTATAAGACATTTAAAAACATATTTTGTATCATAAATCAGGCAATCATATTTCCTAGAATATTTTTCAGCTGTGTTGGAAATTTGTGGTAAAAAATGTGAAATGTGTCAGGGGACGCATTAAGAAACTATTATATAAGGAGATATCATCGCATAAAAACACGTTTGCTCTGGTTCTAACCATAATAGAAAATGGGAATGAGGATAAAAGATAGTAGGCATATATTAAATTCAGCATTAACAAAGCAGCTTAACTGACAAACCAGACAGCCAGTCGGTATAGTAATTCCTTGCATTACTTTATATTGTATACAAGGGACTTAAATGTTTAACAGTGCTCATATTATCATATCTGTAATGTCCAGGTTGTAATATGTAGCCTAACTTATAAACTAACAAGTTCATTCATGTTGTACTGTAGACGTTTGGGTATTCCAAGGTTTTCAGAATTTAACCTCATATGACTTTTGACCTTTCAAGAAACAAAAGTTTTGTGGTAATCATTATTGTAGACCCAAACACCAACTTTTAGAGTAATTCAAGCTTTTCATGTTAAAGTTAAACATTTGACAAGGTTAAACATAGTTGAAACTCTGTTGACATCAAGTGAAGTTTTATATTTCTCCAAGCTCGACATGTGTCTTGCACTCACTAAGATGGATCCTCTTACCAAGTAAAACATTTATTCAAACTTGAATTTTGAAGTAAAATGGTTAGTAAGGTTCTCAGATTTTGCCCTATGTTGACCTCAAATGTTCTTTGAACCTTACTAATTACACTTTTGCCACTCACTGCCACCTCAATCTCATGCAAGCTCCGATAACTATTGCACTTCATGTATTTTCAAGTTCTTTTGACTGCGACCTCTTCCTACCACAAATTACATTTGACCCCTATCAACTGCAATAAATTGCTTGTACTCACTAAACTAAATTTACACACCGTGTTTGTTCATTGTAACTTGACCTTTACAGTTATCGTGTTTTGTTTTTTCTCAGAATGTGACTCAACCAATTCGATGCAACAGGTACTTTACACACACCAAGGGGTTTCGATATACATCTAAGTATGAATTTAATCTAGCATGTACTATTTGAGTTTTGATGTTCACATACAGGGGCTCACACACACACAAACGCACGCATACACACACACACACTATAACCATCTGACAGATCACCTTGCGTCTATCCAAAAATCAACAACATAAAAACCAGTTGTGAAGTTATTACTACAGCACGTCGATAGACGCGTATCTTGGAATTTGCCGAGGGAGGGGCGAAGCATGTAGGCAAAGTATGTAAGGGTAGCGTCACCATGTATTGGCGCGAAGCGAACAAGACAATTTTGGCCGAAAATGCCTTCCAGATCGCTGGAAATGGCACTTCCTAGACCTTGTAAGTTGCATCTAAGCATTCTCTATTTTGAAGTTAGTAGCGATATCATAAAAACTTTGCTCAAGAGGGGGAGGGGGGGTCGCCCCCGTCGTTGGTAAAATTCTTAAGTTTCAGCAGACATTTAGGCAAAGTAGAATAAATGGGGACATCATGTTTACCTTTCTTATGCTTCCAAGAAGGAAGATCGAAGTAATATGTAGCACTGTACCAGTTCAAACAATGCTGCACATTGTGTGAATTGAATTGCATATCTAACACGAAAGTGTTAAAGCTTCAGATCTGTTTTAAGAAGAACTGTTTAAAATTACCAATATGACTCTAACGTTTGATTTAGACAGGCATAATAAAGCTATAACTCTGCTGTATGCAAGCATACAGTTACTTCCTCTTAAGATTGAGACTAGCAACAACACCCATTTTATAAATTAAATAGTGTGTACATTGCATGCTAAAGGTTGAGGAAAACAATATACCTTTTTATCAAAGTTCTTCCCCTAAGCATACATAGGATATCATTTGGTAAGTGTACATATTTGTTATGACTACATAGATGTTCAAAGTCCAGGAATACTGTTCTCAAGGTGCACACTGTACCATGAAATATATTTTAATGGTGACGGTCTCATGCAAAAGTACAGTAGGAACAGAACAGTGAGCTATCAGACCACTGTAGATATAACAATGTGAGCAGGATGTTGAATGTCCCAGTTCTTAATAACATACACCTCAACGTTGTTGTAGGATCTGAGAGATTGAATTTATGTTAACCATATTGACAAATGTTTTACTTTTTCTTTCTTGCTTAACTTTACATTGATGATATCATAGATACCATAGATGAAGGGAATCGGAATTGAAAAAAAATTGTTTCAAGGACATGAAAAAGGCACGGAAGAGAAAATGATGTATAGCCCTGATTTTCTTGAAGAATGAGAGATGAACAGAAATGTTAATTAAATAGCTCACATAGTGTAACATGATTTTGCATAAATAAAGCATGTACATCACCCAATGCAAAAAATATTGATCAGAGTAATAACATCATTATCACTTCAGCTGATACCACAAGTCTTATAAGGATCCAAATAATTAACAGTAAACTTAACATTTTGGTACTGCAAGGTTAGAAGTTTCGTTGCTTTTACCATTTGGTATATTTCATATCACAAATATAGACAAAGCATTGCTACAAACTTTATAACATATCAACAATGTGGACTTCGGTAAAGGCAACAACACAACATTACCATTTTGTCCATAACTTAGGAGTGTTTGCCACAGCAGCAACGTAGTCAAAGCAATGACCTGCACTTTGTAAGTCATCGTTTCTTCTGATAATATATTTGTTAAACCTGAGAGGAAAATTTCAAATGAAGAGATATTAAATATTATGTGCAATCATATACCTCGGTATAACACTGTGTTGTGTACAGGTGACTATCGATGTCTACACTAAACAGAACATTTCTGATGAGTTGAATCAACTGTTTGACATTGTACTTTTAATTATTTATCTCAGGATATTTCTAATATTGCAATTTGGTTTCCGGCACCACAGGAACAGAGGGTTCTACGGAATGCCATATGTATCAAAAATGTCCAAAACTATATAAGCATGTCCAAAATAATATAAGCATGTCCAAAAAGTATAAGCATATCCACATTAATATAAACATATCGAAACTTATATATATAAGTATGTCCAAAAATAATATGAGCATGCCCAAAATAATATCAGAGTGTCGAAAACTTATATGAACATGTCGAATGTAACTGCTAACTTCATCTTTATAGTGAACATTTTGGCATTTGCCACACCATATGTTACGAAATGTCCTACAAAATATAAGCATTACCAGAATAATATAAGCATGTCCAAATTTATAAAAACATGTCGAAAACAATATGAGTATGTCCAAAAATAATAAGAGCATGTCCAAAATAATATAAGAGTGTCGAAAAATAATACAAAAGTTTCGAGCGTAACTGCTAGTTTCAACTTTGTAATGAACAGTTTGGCGTTTGAATTCACGCCATATGTTCCAAATATCAAACTTTTTATTTTGGTATGCTGAAAACAAATACACCATATCCAGCGTAACGTAAGACGATGTACAGTTCATTTATTACCGTTTTAGTGTGTGTTTATATTTTAATGATATTTCGATCC
Organism: Apostichopus japonicus; assembly: GCF_037975245.1. Classification (NCBI taxonomy): domain Eukaryota; kingdom Metazoa; phylum Echinodermata; class Holothuroidea; order Aspidochirotida; family Stichopodidae; genus Apostichopus; species Apostichopus japonicus. Next base: position 26,698,811 of record NC_092562.1, on the reverse strand, counting down.
AGAACGATTTTATTTTCGAGGAAATATTAGTTGAGGTGTTTCGTAGCGCGAGTGGTCAACCGGGCCCCAAAGTGCTGTAACTATCAGTGAGTTTAATACGAAGAACCACTGGTGTCCAACACTCCACGCGGTTTAATCACTAATCTGTAGTTGGCAAATTCTTTCCACGTTTCCATCTTAAAATTTTGTTAAAAGGTGAGAGTAAAGATTAAACGTTGAATACTCCTAACCTAGTCTTCCTTTTTTATTTAATCCTGGGCTAGTGTCCTACTTCGTTCATGTAGGCTAGCCCATAATTCGCCACCAATACGCATGTGTGATAACTACTGTACTTGTAAGAACGTTGTTAGCATGTGCATGTTGTACGTACTTTCGCACGTGAACTTCTTTGCCTTCGCATCAATATATGAATAATTTCAGCAACTCAAGGAAGGGCGAAACCACTCACATTACGAAGGGATGTGAAAAGGAAAAGTTTTAGGTGATGATCTTGTTTATAAATATTTTGAATTATTTGCGTCACAAAAACATAAGAATGTTTTAAAAATATAATGTCACAATGATAACCATTTTGTCAGTTGATACAGATTCACTCCAAAGAAGGTATTGTAAGCTGATTTTTTTTTCGACATACCAATATAAGTTTTCGATATTTGGAACACATGGCGTGACTTCAAACGCCTAAATGTTCACAACAAAGTTGAAGTTAGCAGTTACACTCGAGACTTTTCTATTATTTTTCGACAATATTATATTATTTTGGGCTTGCTCATAATATATTTGGACATACTTATATGTGTTTGGACATGCGCATATTATTTTGGACATGCTCATAATAGTTCCGACATGTCTATATAAATTTGGACATGCTCATATTAGTTTGGACATGCATATATTATTTTGGATACTTTGCAACATATTGCGTAACTTAAAACGCCAAAATGTTCAATACAAAACTGAATTAAGCAGTTACATTTGACTCTCTTGTATTATTTTTCGACACTCTTTTAATATTTTGGACATGCTCATATTATTTTCGACATATTTATATAAATTTGGACATGCTTATATTGTTTTGGACATGCTTATGTTGTTTTGGACATGCTTATGTTGTTTTGGACATTTTTGATACATATGGCATTCCGTAGGGTTCCAATTAAAGAATTATCCAAAAAGATTATTTCAATGCAAGACACCAATTGACAATTGAAGTGAACAACATTTAAAAGTAAAAGCTTCAAGAATGCAGGTTCACTGTTGAAACTACTTGATCACTTTCACATGGTTGACACTATGAGAATATTTCTTTATTAACATGTCAGGTGAATTGAAGAAAACATTTATATGCCATCTGGTCCTATTAGAGCTTGAATCCTTAATTCACATTTGAAACTCTAACACTTACAAGAAGGCTAAAATTACTTAAATATGTATGGCCCTTGTTAAGAAATCTTTAATCTGAAACTCAAATCTAGTTGAGTGGGCATATAGATGAGCATACTGTAAATATTGTAAATGTAGAGTAGAGATGTGGCAAATACAGTAAACATGCATTTTGGAAATGTAATGACTTAACCAAATAAACAGAGAGTAAGCCTATATAGCTTAGTAAAGTGTCCAAGTATCAAAGTGCTATAGTTTTCAGAATCAGATGGTCTAAATTATAACTTTCATGTCCTGCTTTAAAAACCAAGTATGGAGACACATTTTTATTGGTGGGGCGGGGGAATTTTCCATTAATTTGGGAGTTTTTAAATTTTTAAGACAATTTTAAGAAGAAAATTTAGTTAAATTGGTAATTTTATTAGCAAAATTTCCACTCAAATGGAAGCATCTTTTACATAGCGGAGCGTCAATAGGTCCATACGGTACAATATACTGTAGAACATGCAAGCAGCTTGGCGATTCCGTAATACAATTTGATCACAAGATATCTAAACTGAAAAGAAGAATAGATCTTAAAGATGCCTCATGCGTGATATGTGACGGAAAATGGCTTACGTTACTATCAACAAATTACCAAAAAGACACTAAACATAATTTCGAACAACTACGAGAAAACGCTGACCCGAATCGACCAGGGTAGCATATAGGATGACTAAGCTTCAGCTGAACATAGTAAAGTTAATCGTTTTAATATCCAAAAGTACAAACACAGAAAAAGTATCCTTTCAATAAACAAAATTTAGCAGTGAATATCCAAATCCACGTTTCTCGTTCAATCCTGGGCGAAATACTACGGTGACTCTGTGTAACTCCATAGAGTTAGGTCTAGTTGAAACAGGCCTTGACCAGTTACATCCAACAATCACAAGACAGTCACTAACGAAATAAAACGTCCGATCGCTACATAGAACCGTTTTTATTCAACTCCTTGAACCATGCAGATGCCGGAATAAACGTAACGGACAATATAACACAATGTATCACGAACTCACGATACTGGAATACAACAAAGGAAATAGATAAATGCGATGAAATCCTAACATGACTATTTACACACGCTGTGAGCCAACTCACTACATGTACTAAAAATGCTACCATATAGGCACGGTATATACACGGTCATCTCTTACAGTAAATATTATACTGTCAATTGCGTGATATAATGTTACATGTAAGGACGTCCAGAGCTTGTTTACGAGGAGCTATGTCCAACCATGGAGCTATGGTCCGACACAGCTATCGACAGTATATAAACTTCGCCGAATGAGACATTTGCAGCATACACAGAGGCAGGGTCATGCATGTGGACTCATGGGCATGAGATAAATCTTTCCGCGTGGATCTCAAAAATTTGATCCAAAGTTTGCGGCGTTTTACGTCGGTTTTGTTACTCGGAAATCTAAAAAAGCTGATGCTTTTGTTGGATGAGGTATAACTGCAACCTCCAACAACACAGAATTGTGGAATTTCGGGGAAAAAGGGAGTAATATCGTTGATGTTTTAGGCAGCTCAAGTATACATGATTACAAACACACAAAAAGTATTGTTGTGAGTGAGGTATACAAACAGTGACGTCACATGGTCACCTGATGTCTTCGGAAAGTTTCAGGAATGTCTGAAATAGGTTTCATAAAAAGCTGACTTTTCTTCCCATTTCTCACGTATTTAACGTCCGAAATTGGTAAAGTTAGTTTCAGCAATGTAATTGGAGTGAGTTAAGGATTACATACATGCAAAATGGTGGGATTTTATGTTCATCGAAAAGTCTCCAAAGTTGGTCTTTAAAGCCCTTGTATTGACCAACAGTTAACAAATGAGCAGTAGGAGCAGCATAAACACCAAGTTTCAATTTGAAAAAAAAAATAGGAATAGTTCATACTGTCATTACAAGTGCTTGAAGCATGATATGGGAGTACAGTATTGACTGTAGCAATGAGCATTAATACGACAAATTAACCCAATTGGCTGATTATATTAACAGCAGTGTTGAATGTAGTTTTGCTGCCCAAAATATTCATAAAAATATTACTGACAAAGTTAATATTCCACTGGAATCATGTTAGGTTAATACGTTAGGCTTTTAAAGAGCCTACTACAGCTAACAGTACAGGTCTCATGTTGCGTTATATAAGATTAGCAGTACAAATTTAAAACAATGACAATAAACATCTTCAAAAAACACTACAACAACTTGATGCCACATGTTGTAAAGGTCTGCAGTTGTCTGATAAATCCATGTGAGCCATTAAAACACAAATCGTATAATAAATGTGGTTTTACTTATATCCATCCTTTATTAGGAAATTAAGTAAAATAAATGAAAATGAACTGATGTGTAACTAGATTAGACAATTAGGCTAGGACTACGTCTAGTTGATCAAAAAGAAATTGCCAGTTTTGCATAGGCTACCTAAATTTTCTTCCTGAAATATATCATTTGTTTTCTCACTAATGTTAGATAGAATCATTCCACTGCTGTTGTCTGCGTCTGACTAGTTCAAAACAACACTGTACCTAACGACCCTAGGCAAGGCGACAAATCTAAATTTATTAGACCCTATGATAGGACTGGGCTACTAATATGTATCCCAATTCAAGCTAATTGTGTTTCCTTGTCCTTGAGTTTCCTTGAGTATGGTGATTATTTAGCATAAGCTTGTGGCCTATCCCATTTTATCATGAAAATAAAATAATGCTTTACATGTGAACATTGATTAACTGCGCAGAACAACTAATTGCAAGCAATTCGGCCAACATATTCAGGCCTATCCAAAGTTTTAAATCACCTCCCGGTGACTGAACCACACACAATATGCAGATTACTTACCGCTGCAAGAAACCAGTCACTGTCATGTAAATCGTTCAAAAATCTTTCAGTAAAATGATTCATTGGGTATGTACATGATTGATCTTCTGCTGTCTCTTCCGGCATGTGTTCGTGTAAATTGCGCAAACATTAGTTGTCGGTAGGTGTATTTTCTATGTGGAGTCAATGTACGGTAGAGTAGAAGGGACACCACTTTAACGACAACACACATTGTAAAACGATACAACAACAAAAACAATGGAAATTACCGCTATATCAAGGTATTCTAAAGGTGCAAAACGGTAAATATCTTAAGACTATTTTATTAAAACTGGAAGCCACGTGCCCCTCTGACCCTCGTTGATCCTCCATTTGTAAATGTTGTTTTAACTAGTATGCTATGTTGATTGTTGAGGAAGACCTAGCTAAGTTCCTTATTTTTGGCATATTTAGGAACGTTTGTATCGTTACCAGAAGCCCAAACTTTCACAATAACTGCAATCTTATGCTCACAAAATTAAAAATTAAAATATTAAAATATTACAAAATATGACAAAACATGACTTTTTCTAAGCTCTTGATCACTAAAGTGTCTGTAAAGCTCTGACGTTATCCTTACATTCCAAAGTACGACGTCACTATATAGGGAGTTTCATAGGACAGCAGCGCCATTGAGTTATTAGAGTACATGTAAATATTGCACTGTTTGGTAATACTTTACAAGTGATGTAGTAACAGCCATAAAACACTGTCAACAGCACACAATAGCCTGGTTATTGTCAAATGGTGTTAACTTATACATAAAAAATGACAAGAATTTGTGTTCATGGTTGCCCGTGGCAGTCACATTCAACCAAAAAATTTCGGTTTCTTTCGCTTCCTTAACAATCATAAAATATGCAACGGACAGAAAACGAGGCCCGTGTTTTGAAGGTTTTTTTTTTTAAAAAAACTGGCAAAACGCATCTCAAACATCCTTGTATCTGTCCATGATAGTTACATTTTCAACGATATTGTCACAGCCGGTTACCCTGTCTAATATTGCTTGTTGGTAATATATTTCTTCCATTCGTAAAACAGGGGGCGCTCTCCAGCCAACTACGCATGTCCAAAGGTAACTGCGCATGTCCAAAGGGAACAAGATGTATTTGCATAAGTAAATTCCTGCACCTCGGATGCCTATTATATTTAATCATGCATGGAGAGTGTCCCCTATTTTTAGTCTTGAACAGCGTTTGTACCCTTTTGTACCCACAATATTGTGTTACATTCTTTACCTTTATGTACATTTGCGTTGTATTGGTTTTGCAGTTGAGAAAGGGGAGTTAATAGGGGGGACGCAAAGAGAGAGGAGTAATAAAGAGCAGAAAGACATTTAACAGTTCACGTCTTAACTTGTACCGGTACTTGTTGTGTAATATATATACATGACCCCGTCACAATATCTATGAAACATAGCCTTCTGGGGCGGCTTATTTAAATGTGAGAATTGTTGTTTTAAAATTAAACGACATCGGTGTGCGCAAGGGAGAAGGAGGGGAAGGATAAAATCCCCGCTTTTTTTGGAAAAGTGTTTAGGGTTTATGTAATATATTCACTCGTGGAAGAATTAGACCAATCGTTAATTGATATCCAATAGTTATCAACAAAATCACATAACCAAAGTCTAAGTTTTTCGGGGTTTTTTTAATGCTTATTTAAAACGAAAAATATACTAAAATGTATATTTATACCTATAGGCTAGTTACTAATCTACAATAGACATATGTTGAGTCATCGCATGAAAACCAGGAAGTGATAATTTGTGAAACATTTGCATGCATGGCTACGCAGACTAAAGCGAGACTAGACATGTTGTGGATATAACGTAATGCACTACAATATACACACTATGAACCTTTTGTACGTATACGTGCGTGTCAAAAAATTGACAGGGAAGTTTGAGGTTGTGTCACTCTTTAACTATAAAGGATATATTATCTCGAGAAATGGTTGATTATATGAATACAGCTTATTGTAACTGGATAATCTTTCAACTACTCGAGAAGTTTGATCACAGGAGGAGGATAAAGTGTGGATAAAAAAGTGACAAATTAAAGCAATAAAATTTTCAGTGCCCTGATGACATGATTCACTCTGCCATTGTCAGATGGCTAACATAATGGAACAAAATTAAAAACAATATTTATCGTTGCGATACAAAATGCTATGAGGGCGCCGTTTGTGCCTAAAGATTCAGAAAATTCTGCAGCAAGTTGGCTGAGTAAGCCATTATTTCAGCTACCAGAAATGTCTTTTAGTTCCTGATCGTTTATTTACACATTGATATCTTGGCAACCAAGTTGAAACTGACTTCAAGTTGTAAATATAAACGGTTCTATGCTCTTCTCGTGTGGAAATTATGTTTTCAAGTTTGCATTTAAGCACAGTATTTTGAAAGAAAAGTATACACTTGTTTTCACTTCAATAAAGAAATATCACTCCAAAAGGTGAAAAGAATTCTGATGCAACGATGAGATAAAGTTATCTTGAAGCTCTCTGACAGTTATTATTATATTCAGAACTACTATATTTATTTTTTTGCAAATTTAGAACTGGTTTACTGTAAATAAATATTTACTGACGGAGGAAAATGATCGACATTAAAACTCCACACAAACCTTAGAGGTTGCTTTTATCAGAGCTGCAAATTCTCCTTTTAGTGGCAACATAAATAAGCTTGAATGTTATGAAAGATCGTCGAATCACATCATCGATGCTATACGTCGTTGCTTAATTTAGGGTAATCAGACAAAAGGCCAAGAACGTTTCGCTAGTATTGTTTTTCTTGGATGATAGAAATTATTTAAAAAACTGAAAGAAATCATTTTTAAATGTCAATTATACAACAAAACATTTCTTCATTTTCTTCGTGTTTTCGATAATACAGATAGATAAATACGGACAGTTTGCTTTTCCCTCTGTATATACCGCTTGTTTAATGGTTATATTTGTTTCTTACTTTTTGATGTCCATTTTTGTATGTTTTTATTTTGTATTCTTTACGTTTTCCTTATGTTTCAAATACTGCTCGTTTAGTGTCATACTTTCAACTACTTTATGTTTTATAGATCTTGTAACTCCTTGGGCAAGTTTAGCCCCGGCTAACCAAATAACCCTCTACTATGCGAAAGTTTAAACGAAAAAGAATAATAAATACGGACCATCATGATAAGGAAAGCAAAACAGATAAAACATAAACAGTTAAACATAAACAGTTAGAATAGTTATTTATTTTTGTTGTTTAATTTTCTGTCTGATACAGATCATCCGTTGTTTCCCTTTCCTGATTTACGTAAAAATGAGAAGAGAAAATACATGTATAGGTGGTATAACAATTGACAAGAAGATACTAGAAGATCTAAACATAAAATTGCAATTTCTCACATAAAAATAGCTTATCACTGAAGATTGTGATCTGTATATGTAGCGGAATTGTTTCACCTGAGGTTAACCCAGACTTATAATGTGAAGTATTGTTTGAAGAGCAAAATATACGATGTCTCTTTAAATACCCTAAAAATATGTAAATCCAGTGTGTTAAAAAAAAAAACGATATAATATTCACCTTTTCAAAGCGTTACATTGTTCTGTTGTATCTAACTATGCGAAAATAAGCACTCTTTGAATTTTTATTTCTGCGCTTTATCAAGTACGTTTAGAAAGTTATTAAAAGTTGTAACGTGGTCAAAATGTTTAAGTAGCAATTACGTTGTCTTTCTTACAAAGATTGATTTAAAAACGTATTTCATGACATCTGGATAAAGAGTACAACTTTCAATGTTTTAGATATATGAATATCCCTATTATTTAACTGTTATAACTAACTAAATGTGAAAGTGAAAATAAAACATCTGAAAAACGGTATAACAACAACTCAAGAAAAAAATATTGATGTAACTTTTTCGAAGGTTTCTGTGATTTTCGTAATATTCTGAGTACGAAGAGGAAAAAATTTAAAGTTAAGTAACAGATTTGTAACAGATTTTTTAAAGTAACAGATTGGTTTATGTAGGCAAATGTCACCTTTTCTGCCACAAAAAAACGTTATGCCATGGCCGCAGCCTGCGGGCGGATATGTAGGACGAAGATGCCCCCTGAGATTACCATTTCCGAAATAAAAGTAAGCTTACGGTAATGTGAACGCCTGGACATTATGCGCTCTTTCAGTTACTTTGAGCGATATGTTTATAGCATTTCTTATGATTTCATAACTCATTAGTGTGCAACTTCAAGATGAAAGGTACGAGTGCTTTTATATATACAATTACCTGTGTTATACAATGAATGAAGCAGAGTTTATAAAGTAACTTTAAGTCCCATTTACCGAAGGAATATTTGTTTTGTCTTATTTACAAGTTCTTTAGAAGTGTAAATTACTAAAACGAGATCTCAAAATAAAGAACGTTGAGATGCAACTTACAAGTCCTGGTAAGTGCCATTACCGGCAAACTGGGAGGCAATTTTAGGCAAATATTTCCTTGCTATGATACGCCAACCGATGTTGGCGGTCCGCTTAGATAGTGTCAATTTGGTCCCTTTCTTGGAATGCCCCCCTCCCCCATTTTTCTTTTAAAAAGGCCCTGGTATATACGCACATCAAAATCATCAGTACGTGACATTTAAACGATACGTGATGTCTCTCCTCTGCCCGCTAGGGATTTTACCCAGGCTACGGCTCTGTACTGAATTATATTCAGACAAAGAACATTGAATTATTGTTATACATACACGTTGTCATCTATTATTGTAGTTCTATTACATCAAGTTTTGTTCTTAACACACATATCATTCATGTCATTTGCTTAAAGCAGTGATATTCATAGTTATGTAATACAAATTTTGTTAATATCTTGCAATGATTGAAGCATTTATTAAAGACAAACTATCACTGAGCATTATAAGTGACCTGCGTATTATTTTGCGGTTTTCTAAAACATACATATTTGTGTTTTGTTATCATATGTTGGCATATTCTGGTTCTTCTGGATTATCTTCCTTGAGTAGGTGATGACAAAGGCCGTAATCATCCTGTGAACAAAATGAGGATACATTATACGAACTGCATTTAAAAGTTACAACTGCGTTTTACTGTGCTCGTTATGTGTGCTTTCACACTACATTGCTATACCACATCCAAATATTTTGCAAATTAAAGGAAATTGTAATCAAGATAAAGTTTTAGATATATTTGAAAAGTTTGCATCAGTCATGTTACTGCAAAGTTCTTTAGTTAAGTGAATCACAAAGGCAAGAAACTTGGACTACATTCCGATGACGATCGTAGTTGCGAACCGACTTTTACCAACCATTTTTATTGTACGAGTGTTAAGTGTGTTGCGAGGCTAGCGTGTACTTCTCGTACCGTCACCTGCACCAGAGACCGGCACCCCTATTGATCATCACTACAGTGCAGTCATTGTTAACGAAATTTGCCCCCAAAAAATGTTTTGTTTTTAATTTTCAAACCAGAAAGGTACTATCACGAAATACTCCTTCCAGTAACACTTCATATCCGCAATGTGATGATATGTGAAGGGAATCTCGTTTCGGTAAGGGCTGAACGGGATGTGTATTATGTTTGCGGAGGACATTCTAACCGCTACTCTAACTTGTATGCATATGACAAGTGGTAGGGAGTATCCTCGAAAGACAAGTTGGTTGGGTCACACGACCAAAAGGATACTCTTTTCCATTTTTTAAACGAGTATGAGTACTCAAATAGAAGCCATTGTATTTAGTATGGTGGAGTACATTGCTATGAGCAACACATGAACCAACCTTTGAAAGAATCATACTATGGTTGCTTCCTCTCAGCTGTCGAGCTGTGTTGAATAAATCAACTTTGTTTTCCATCCTCATCCTTTCCATTTCGGATTTTACTGCCAGGAAGATTCCAGTACGACCAACACCATTTCTATATAATAAGTATAAAAGAAATAGTGAATGAGTACAGTATCACAATGTACATGGGTTCGCTGTTATATTGTTAGATACTTCGACAATGCTGAAAATATCCGGTTATTAAGATATTACAAGGAAAACAATTGAATAAACTGCAGCATGAAAGCACATCACGATGCCTATAACACTTCGAATCTTTCATGGATATAACACTATGGATCACTCTGTATCTGATGGATATTCTATATCTTTCACCGCTTCTCGGCCTGTTGGCTAAGATCATGTGTAGTATCTGTTCTTTTAGGGAATGATGATACACACCTGACGATGATCACACAGTCACAGTCCCGATGCAAGGGGACTGGGGTTAGAAGCGGATCAGTCGTTCAGTAGTTTGGTTTTCGTGCCCAGGTTCTTTCCTGGGCGACTTTTTCTTAAAAAGTATCTATATCTTTCACCAAAAGGAGTACCTTTAAGTTTTTGTGTTCTTGGAATGCATTTTTCTTTGTATGACGTGTTATGGGAGGATGTTTTTGCAAGGAGAAGCAGAAGATCAAGAAAAGCTATCAAATGAAAAGAAAATACTGAATAGTTTTATGCAGAAGAGTACAGTAAATCATGAATTTTCACTATAATTCCGTACGGCATGCTCATTCGTTCTCACTAAAAACATCGTTTGGGTGAAGGATAAATCTGATTCTTTGACAAATTCAATCATTCATCAAAATTTCTCCAAAATTAGAATTGTTATTGCAAGAAGACCATATAAATATTATTTCTTGCCAGACCAAGCGCCAACTATTTATTTTTTGATCTTTTTTTTGAACGAACCGGGATTCGAACTAATAACCACTGGACCCCCAGCCCGGCGATCTACCAACTGAGATTCCGAGCCCCTTGTAGGTGGCGATCCCTATATAGCCATGTATATGCTATGGCGCCAGTCAGTAGCTACATTTCCTTGTATCGAGTGTCACCAGGATGTAAAATCATTCGACAAAATGGAGGGAATGGATTTCATGAAAATATCGGCTTTTTATACATACTGTAATTCTATAGTAAATGAATAATTGGGAAAAGTCAGTTTTGCGTTATTCATTTATTTTATATATATATATATATATATATATATATATATATATATGTATATATATATATATATATATGTATATATATATATATATATATATATATATATATATATATATCCACAGCCTTCTAGACCACGACGCAGACAATTTTGTGTTTGTATACCCGGTCTCCCCTTCCTCTGGTTATTTTTGTCATTACTGTAACACTGGACAAAAAGGTTGATAATCGATCGTTTCATCTACTTCCTTGTCAATAGTTCGTTGACCTTGACTTGAAGACGCGGCAATGCAATCCTGGTACACAGGTTACGCTGTAGTACAAACTAAAGTTCAATAACAACTATGCGCTATGTAGTTTACTGTAAGTTTTTGGTCGGCGATCGGTATAGCCTAGTTGCCATACAAAATATAATATTTCTAAACAGTTTCTGAAAATTTCCTACCATCCAACGCAGGGGTTTTACAAACGGTAATGCAATACACTTACAAATTCAAGGAAAAGAGAGTTATTATATTTCGTCAAGATAGTTTACCTTCTTATGATTCCTGCAGATGAAATAATTATATCAATCAGTCTGCCTTACCTCATTGACGTACTCAATAGTCACGACACCTGCAATACATATATCTGTGAACATACATCACCATCGACAGAGGTAAGTTTGGCCTAATTAAGTGTACTGCCCATGTACGTTCTGCTGTTCAGAGCATTTCATACTCACATGCAGTGCACTACTGTAGGTTCTCCCATGTTGTAATCCCCTTGTAACTTCTCCATCGCTTTAACCAGTGGTGCAACATTGCTGCCATCATTCCATGACTTAAGCAACATGTGGTGGACAGAAAGGACTTTCTGCAATCATGAGTGTACAGTTAATGTATAAAAGAACATAAATAAAAAAAAAATTACAAAGGGGAGTCATATAATGGGTAATTACGTTTAATAATTTTAAACCTTCGTTAATTCTGCTGCAGATACAAAGTAGCTCATAATCAAGATTAGCGCAAAGAGACAGTGGTTATGTAATCATACTCGCTATATATATACACATCGCTGGATGAATTACACATTATTCCGTTATACTGACCTTTGAATATGCATGCTTTAGGTTGAACATACAATATTCATATAAACCACAATCTTGCTGTTCCTTGAGGTCTACAGTCATGTGACCAAATTCAGACGATTCGTTATCTGGCCAGTATTTACAGCATGTCTGGAAGAAACCATAAATTAATAGATCTCATAATAATCGGTTTCCTCTTAAACGTCTTGAAAATATCCAACACTTTATGTCTACTTTTACGACACTTCGGAAGTGCTTGAAGCTATTTGCAGTCTGATTTGTCTATTAGCAAACTTGTAACGCCCTTGATGCGTGTATAAGAACGAAGCAAATTCATTCCACAAGCCAAACTAGTAATTGACATCATGTTCAATACTTCTTACGACTACTTTGCAGTCATTATGATTTGAGTGGAATTTTCTGAAAAGCAAATGTATTATGCAGAAGTAAGCTTAAAAGAAAAGAAAAATAATTGATTTTCTGAAAACCCACCTACAGACTTGTTATTGATAATTATATGTATATTTATGAAGATTTTTTTCCCTTCGAATCATCTTTAGTGTAACATTTACTCAAAATAACTTTGCAATGACCAATTTAGGAAACGTCTAAATTTTACCAAATGATAGTTTGTTAAGGGTTGCATTTTGAATACGATTAGATTCCTGTGTTTCGTTAGCGAAAAAAGAAACATGTGTGAAACTTTAAATTTATAACTAGTATTTAACTACTTGAAATTTAGTTATTATAATATCCAAAGAATGTTATAATTATGTGATTTTAATGTATTTATTTGAATGAATACGTTCGAAGATGTTATTTTAATTATCAAAAAATATATAGGTCGGGTATCTACGGGTAACGCAAATATTACAAGATGCACACTTTAGAGTAAAAGATATTACACCAAAACATAACCACAAAGTTTATGGTAAAGGAACAAGTATATGTAGAAAAGTATCACCAACAGTAACATGTATATTGCCCATTCAATCAATATACCAAGCATATAAGAAAGATAACGAAATAAGCACAAGTTTTTTGTTTTTTTTTAAATCATATATTACAGCATTTTATATCTGACAGAGTTCGGGACAAACTACCATTTGAAATATGCTAATCTAAAACTCATAGCCAAGCTCTCTAGAAATATTGTTGCTCATTGTGTCCAAATGAAGTTTTAATTAAAATTGATCATGCAACACATGTCATTCTAAGCAGTTATACTTGACAGTTCAACTTGACTGACAATCCTTTTATATTGTAAATTATAATATGGTTTAGCTCACAAGCGCACTAATATGAAACGCAGATGAACTTTATAACACCTGAGGACATGTACTTTATGTGTCAGAATAGAATGTTGCAAGTTTACTAATGAGCGGCAAGCAGTTGGGTTTGTTTTTGGAATTGTAGCAGATTGTGGAATGTTTAGCAACTAGCTTAACTCTTGCTTAAAATCTCAATACCTGTTGACTGATGAATTTCGGGAGTTCAGTAAGCTGGTAAGGTCGAAGTTAAAATTTAGCAAACTAGTACTGAGACTTTAAGCTCACCCATAAGACCACGTCATTAGTATTCCTTTTGCATAAGATGTCTATAGGTTATAAAGACATTGTCCTATGTTGGACGATCTCTCTTATATATTGTTATCATAAAACTCAAGCGTTGAAGGCTAAACGTTACTGTGACGTATTCGGTTCCGTTCATCCGTGGCACAGTTGTTGCTATGACTGATGTTTTATCTGAAGATATTCTGAAGAAAATTACCACGAGAAACTAAAAAGTAACGCCGATTCTTTCGTTTGGAGATTTGGCTGTTAATAAATAGTTATCGTTGAAAGTACGTTGTGTCTATCTGAATCAAACATACTTTCTGTTCTTACCTCGTCTTTCGGATCCAGCTGGTTCAGCATTACAATCAGAGGACACTTCCAATCGTATATTAGTCTCCAGAAATCTTCAACTGTTGTCGGCAACGGGGACTGGGTGGCAATGAACGCATCTTCTTTGTTGTGAGACTGTTGTAGATGACAGTTAACGAATAATACGATCGTATGATCATTTAAAGCTCTTATAAATTCTTTCTTGAGGATTAATTGTTGTTGAAGCAAGACTTTTCTTCACCTAAATACTTAGTAAGCTGTTTTTTCTCTAATTGATTGTTTACTCAATAGAGAGTTGAAAGACAGAGCACAAACGTATGGAATAAATGCACTTTATGCAGACTACTGGTTTCAATGTTCCTAACAAACATAATCTTTTTCCTTTTATGTAATAAACTACTGAATATACATGTCACTTCAAGATCACTTTAGGCTTTCGGCATTAAATAAAGAATCTCACCATAGTAAGACAGGCATTGATGTAGTTGGTAGAGCTAGTCTTGCCCTGGCTTTGCAAGAAGGGGCGTTTCTTTTCCACTATAAATACGGATGAAAGAAATCACATATTTACATCATAGTAGCATTTTTGTTCTTAATCATCTTAAATTGCTATTTTAATTAGACTGCATCGTCAGCGTGTATTTCATACATATATAGTAAAAATCCGGATCAAATTTTTACAAGTGGCGTTAATAAGCAAAATGCATACATCATGTAATCCCTTTTAACCTACCAGGAACCATTGACGGAAATCTGCACCTTGTGGCTTCCTCTGGAGTGGCTTTGTGGGCAGTCTTTGACAATTTGTCAAACTTGGCTAGAAGCTATCATAGACAGAACAAATTGAGAACTACGTATAAAACACATGTATTGTGGAGAGTAGGCATTCTTAAAACAAGGCTTATTCTATTGTTTATTATAAATTTAATGTTCATGATATAGGTAATTATAATATCATATTGAGGTAGATATCATGTCTAAAAGACGTATCGTAAAATCAAAACAGACATAGGTTTTTAACAAGTTTTGTTTGATAACATGGCAGTTGAGTTTATTCATTATGACATTTCAATGGAATCAAACTTCTTACTACATTATAACTATATAACTATGCAGTTGTTTCTTATTCCTACATTGACAATTCGATATGATACATATGAGGTGCAGTTGGGCAACGTACGTTCTTTGTGATTCTAATAGTAATTTCTATCCAAAGGCAGTACGGGTTAGGTAACCTAGTCATATTGCTGTAAGAAATGTACCATCAATTCCCTATTAAATTTCTCGTTATCAAAATACAACTCCAATCAGTTCGGTTTCTCCGTTACCAGTCTTACGTACCTTGAATTCATGGATAAGCCTATCCTGGTTAGCTTCCACATCAAAGGATGCAACTTTATCCAATGGAATGTCTGTGTTACCACTCAAGTAAAACTCTAAGAGACAGTCATGTAGAAACTGAAATTGTTTCTGTTAAGAATGTCAAGGATAGAAAAATATTCCTGTTATTTTTGAGTAGTTTTACTTCAAAACTTAGTGCAGCCAACATATAATACACGACAAGAAATGATTTATTAAAGAGGAATTGGACGAAACTGAGAGCAAAAAAAAAAGAAAAAAAAGAAAGAAAACATTTAGTAATATTCAAATGTTCATTGTCATATGTACCTTGCTGGTTTCTTTATTCGATTACATGAAAATATCCAGAACCTATAAGCAATCAGTACTAAATTTCCTTCTCCACATCAGTATCATCATCAGTGATGAACCAAACCAAGCCAAACAGAGGAGCGTAATCAATTCTCACCGCAGTTTGTATCATCATGATCCTGTCTTCTCTCATATTTTCTACAAAACCAAAGATATCGATCTGTTCCTCCGTTTTGATGACATCCATCAGAGAGCAGAGTGCGATGAAAGTACCAGTTCGTCCGACACCGGCGCTATATAACGGATACATTATGCGAACGAATTATTCTAGTCTAGAGAAACACACGCATACCAAATGGTCTAGTGTATGGCTAATGGAGTCCCTAACAAACATTAGGTTGATTAGAATATTAGACATTTGGTCGATTTTATATTATTGCTAAAGCAGTCATTCATTCAAATTCAAAGCAACAATTCTTAAAACCATTAGTTTGCCACTATGATAACAGTTAAACGAGGTACCATTTACCTGCTGAATTAGATGTTTCATGCATTATGTAAGATGATCTGAAACTATCTTTACATATAAATAAAAGTATATGTTTACTTATATTAGTTTCAGATCTGGTTATCATGATTATTGGTCGACAAAAATATAAAATTAGCAATTTTTATAACTCAACTAAAAATAGTGAGTTTAACCTTCCTTAACGTTGGCAACAGTAAAAATAAATATTCGACATATTAATCAGCACACACAATACGTAATTTCAAGTAAGATTTTGAATAGCTAGGGTTTATTGAGAAACGTTTATCTTGAGCTGATCTGTTTTTCAGTTGAAATAAATCGTACAAGAACAAGCATCAAGGAGTATCCCTATGCATGGGGGAACCCAACACGCGCGAATATCAGAGATGATGATATGCATTCTGCGTAATGTAGTAGACTTCTAAAAAGGAGTTAATGAGAGTTAGAGTGCCTACATAAAGAAATCATCATGATGTGGACAGTAACATTGGGTACCAGAAAAAAAACATTCCGATTTTTACTACTAAGCTTCTCTGTGACTCACAGCAATAACTAACCCGACAAGCAGAAATAGGTATGGAAATAGCAATACTTTACAACACAAAAAAAAAACAGTATAATTCTTACCTGCAGTGAACCAATAAAGGAGCCTTATTCACTGTTTGATAACTCTTCACTTTCTTAGAGAAGCGGATCAATGGTGTGGCCTGATAAGGAACATTCATGTCTGGCCAAGTGACATAATGCCAATTACGAACTGTTCTTTTGAAGTCTCTCTGCAAAATCAATTAATTAATGTTTTTGTAGTAGAACATCCATTTACAAAGAAACTAATGTGACGGCATACCAACATATAGTTGTCTTCAAACCAATAAAATACTCCTTGCTTCTTTTATTGCCGAATTCCAAACATGAAAAAAAGGCAAATTCATTGAATCAACAGTAATATTTCAGACCAGACGTGTATGTACTGCCGTCCCAGGATATTAGACAGTAAGAGGTGAAGTGATCGGACGAGGTGGAAAATGATATAATATGTCTTTAAAAGTTTTTACAGATCTGACATATAACAATTCTAATAATTAACGTAAACAATTGATCAATCGATGTAACAATTTCTTTATATGGAAACGTATTTTCCCGCCTTGGTTTGTGTACTTACAAATGTGACATCCAGTTCTCTAATAACAAAGTCAGCATATTGCTCTTTTTTCTGCAATTTTATTTTTATCTCGCCAAACGATTTGACGCTTCCAATTGAATCTGGCCAGTATTGCAAGCAGCGATCCTATGGAAATTTGAAATAAGAAACAGAAAAATATGTAACGAATTTTAATGGTCTATAATTGCAGTAACTAAATGAGCAGTATATTCTTTCTATTCACTTTAATGTTCCATAAATATAAGCTTTAAGAGGTTATACTGAGAACAGTGGCATCTCTGGTAATAATGATGATCAAAAGTAGCTGAATGTTTTATGCTGAATGCAAAGCGTTTTAATGTCTCAAATTGACCTTAATGAATGATATTCAAGTATCCTCGTAGCTAGACGAGTTACAAACACATATTTCCACAGGAGTACGTTTGGTTAAAACTAGTTTGTGCATCATCACTCCGAAACCAATATCATATGCAATGCGTTTGCAGCTGCGTCCTCCTAGACTTGCATGGATACCAAGAGGGCTCTACCTTAGACGTACAAAGCAACATGTCATGGAGTTTATTTTTTCGAATATTTATTGTACTCACATGAATTCTTTAGAACACAATGTGGTTCATAACGATGACCAGCTACTGAAGTATTATTTCTTACTTTATCATCGTAAATTGTATTTTTTAATTAACTATAACAAGTACCTTTCCCTTCTCTATGAGATTTGTCAGCATGACTATATTTGATACTTTCTCCTGCCAGATCATTCTCCAGAAGTCATTGAGCGAAGCAGTGTTTGGTCCTGCAGGAAAGAAAAGAGTTGTAATAGTCGCGACATTAAAAGCTTTACTATGTTCTGGTTAAACATATTTAATTTTAAGTAGTTACAGACTGAGCAGAAAAGCCTACGTAATATTCTTTGAATTAAGAATATATCAATGATCGAACTCAAATATACACTCTTTACTTCGTAAAAATAAATTCAGTTTGAGATCACCAAACGCATTGCTTAGCCACTGAGCAAATGTTAGCACGATAATAAATTAGCAATTATTCGTCTCTCAAGGTTACCATTGAAAAGAACACTAATATCAGAAACCATACCTTGACAAGCAATAAATCCGATCTCGTCTTTTGCATTCTATAAAGAAATGAAAAGTGTATACACATTTAAAAACATCATGAATCATAATATTTATCTAACGTATGCATTTTTAAACCATGGCAAGGTAGAACTTTTGTCATTTATTGGTAATTCTATTTTATGATATTGTCATTATTCACATCTAGGCTTGTTGAATTCATAACCTAACTCAAAACAGATGTTAACAATAGAATACAAATACTAGAAATTTATAGATCTACGATATCCAATGGAAATATATATCATTGTCTGTAGAACTTATATAAAAGCATCTATCAACATATATAAAATCTATATGATTTCTAAAGTACTACTGAGTATATTAATTTAAAAAAAAAAATACGCAAGTTTTTCTAAAAATAAAGGAACAATTTAAAGGAAATTACACTGATTTATTTTTTGTATAGAAACAAAATAGATATTTATATGAAATCGAAGTCTTTTTATGATATTAATGACATTTCTATAAACAAACACATGCTCTTCTTTCTCTCCGATTAATTGGACCAACATATGAGCACACATTTACCTTGATGTAGTTACCGTTGTAGTAATCTGAATCAGGATCATCATCTTGTTTTTGCAAAACAACTCTGGAATGATCATCTAAATGGATAATTGTGAACATTGCATGTTATGTTTAATATTTAATAAGTGTTATTTAATAAGAAATAATAGGATTAAATACTATTCCATGAATTTCATATATATCATGCGGGTTTGTAATACAAGACACAATGCAAATTTTGATTAATCACAGTAACTGAAAAAGTAAATTTTATTGATATTCATTTCTTGTAATTAACTTCATTTATGTTTCCATTGAAAAAAAATTAGTTCTGAATTGGTAAATGTATGTTTATAAATTCACACTTAACTAAGCAAACTTCAGTTTTCATCTTCTACCAAATTGGCAGAAATGAATTGTTTTAGTAACTTAGCAATTCTTCTTTTCCAACTAGTGGTAAATTATTTTAACACAACCTACCCCCAAAATCTTGCCTCCCTTTGTATTGTTTTACGTGACAATAATCAGGCAATGTTTATTGCTCTTCGGAAAAAATCTTACTTTGTTTAGTTACATACGTACAAGCAATCATGTTTCTAAATCTGTTCTTCTGTTTATTTTCTTCTTTCTCTCCCACATCAGAAGGATGTTGCTTATCACTTTTGAATAACTAAGAATGGAAATTAAAAGAAAAACGTTATATTGAATGCAGTGTTAAGATATATTACCTGAAGTAAGTGTTAAATGCATTTAAAGTCTTTTCTGGTTGATAAGGTTAGCCGACAAGCAAGATTATTCTTCGGAAAAGTTAGTTAGGTAACATGGCTTGTTACTTTAAGGGAATTTTAAAGGTCTATTTAAATGGCTTTACAAATATGTATACAATTTGATGATACATTTGGCATCTCCATTAGACAGGTTATTCAGAACCCTTTAAAGCAAATCAAAAATGATAAAGCAAACCTGAAACTGTTCCTCGATAGAACTAGTATTCTTTCCACAATTCTTCATGTAGCTCTCTAGCTGTTTGACAGCTATCGGAGCTGGCCTTTCAATATTACTATACACATGGTCATCAATGGGAACACTGTCTAGATCTTTCGGGCTGCCCTTGAGAAGATCAGTTGTACCGGTAAAGCCATTATTTTGAATACCCGAATCTGCCGAAGAAATAATATAGTCACTATGAGCAATGTTCACAACATGACAGTCTCCATTGTACTTATATGATATAATATACAATAGTGAAGTAACCTTGAACTTAATTTCACTACAAAGTCTGTATTGAACATATTAAAAAACAAAGAATCATTCCACAGATATGTACTTAGCAACATATGATCACTGAAACAGCTCTTGCATTCGATCATTTATCATGCAACGTAAAGTATTCACATCAATTAGCCTGATATGCCATCTTGTTTTTTATAGATTGTTCATGAATAATAAGGATAAGTGAAAATAAAGAATAACAATATCAAGGACCACATAATTCAGGATATTTTTGATACGTTACAGTTTTGGTTAATGATTTAAGAAAAAAAAGGTAGCTTCTATTACTTGTAAGTGTTAAAATAGTGATAACCTTAATTGAAACATGTCTAAGCGATTATAAGCACTCGGACAATAAACATTCTGATTAAGAGTTTTGATAGGAATATTATTTGACTTTTCAATGTTGAACTCAGACTACAAGGTTGTCTACATTATGTTAGGATCTCAACAACATTCTTTGTAGAATAATCGTTATTGTTCAGCAATATAGCTGTTTATCATCGTCATACATGGCGACCTTTATGTTAACATTGCCCACTGGAAGTCTAACAAAATTACTGTCAGCTCGCAAATACAAAGCCAACATTTCTGAACACAAGACGAAAAGGTATGGGCTTATGGGGCAAACCTTGGCGCATCCTACTTTTAACAGGGAAAAAACAGAGGAGACCCCGTGATTCAAAACGCAAGCCGTTGCAGTTTGCAGTTTGCATGAAAGGTCTATTCTAACGAAATATGCTATCCCCAAAATTAAAAAGTTGCATGCAAATGAACACTGTCGAAGGCTTTTTTAAAGTCAAAGAAGATAATGTAACCATGCATATTTCTTTATTGTGAATACTGCATATTATCTAGGATCAGTCGTTTATTTGCACCGATATATCGGTTTGTAAGGACACCGGCTTAATCATGATGGATACCATGTGGCAAGGCTTATTAGCGTCTTGCATAAATACAAGAAGCTGCAATTTTATAAAAGGGAGATTGATCTAAAATACAAATGTTCTTTACTGTCTTTACCATTATTAGGAAGTAAAGTTAAAAATTTCTACCTTCCTTCAAAGAAATTTTACTTATCAAATATCCCGAGTCCAGTGACATAATCACAAACGACTTAATTTCTGACCAAATATTAATGTAAAATTCAACTGGCAGACAATCGTAGCCAAAAGTACCTTTCTCCTAAGGCCATACTTTTAAGTGCATTCCAACACTCATCTTCAGTTAAAACACCTTCACATTTATTTCTTGAATCGTCGTTCAAACCCGGAATATTAAGCGACATAGTAAAGTATTATCCACGCTTAAATCGTTACATGTATTCCGTTCACCTTTTTTTTAACTCTAGAGCGAATAATTATTCCTTCAAGGCCTCGCTTAGCGATTTAAATTTGTAGTTTAAGGGACCACGGGGAGTTGAGACTGAGTCCAGTTTTCTAATGAAAAAAAAAAACTTTTTGCAGGGTAGTTTACATTCTCTCTCACAAAACGAGACTTTTCTTTACAGCATAATTAATAAAGAGGATGATGATGACGACGATGACAAAGACGACGGCGACGACGACGATGTCAATCAAAAGCAAGGAGGTTTCTCATAAAGCAAACAACGAATGAGCTGGAAACTGATATAAAAATTCATGTTGAGCTAATTATATCATTAAAACAACTTACCATCATGATCATCTGTTAACGACTTGCTCCTTTTTGGGCTGCAAGGAATAATATATGCAAAAATCTCTTTAAATCCGTTGCATCATTTCTTTGAAGCTTTGTTCAAAGTAAATTTATCAACTACTAATGCAATAAATGGCAAATATTCTTGCAGTGGCAACTGAGAAATCATAAGCCAGGGATTTAATAAATGAAATGATGATGATTATTTCGAAACTGCTGCCAAAGAACGAGGCGTCAAGAAGATCAATTATCTTAATGGATTCTCTACTTTAACTGTCATCAAGAAAACCTTGTAAACAATGTTAGCGAATGAAGAAAGTTAGTAACTGGTTTGTTTGAACACCCTTCTTGTAAATCAATTGTGTGGAAGTGGACTCACTTAAATTATTATTGTTTTATTTTCCTGTCGGATACATGGTAGGGAATACTTACATGATGACAATAACAAGAATTATTAATATTATCGCGCACACTGATCCCGTCACCGATCCAGCAATAAGACCAGATTCTACAGAAAAAAAAACAGGGAAAATGTGTTATTTTGAAGAAAAAAAATATTCAATCAATGAGTTCCGTTTACAAATGATATAGTAAATATAAATTAAATTACCGTCGCCTAGTGAGTTAACGTATTTTTAGATAAGAAGAACCAATAATAAATAGTATTTCCACAAATGAACAAATTAAATATGCAGGATATATATATATATATATATATATATATATATCTATCTTTATCTATCTATATATATATATATATATATGTATATATATATATATATATATATATATATACTAATATATATATATATACTAATATATATATACTAACATATATATACTCTACTCGATACCTCTTAAGTCGTTAGAGTTCATTAATCATGAAAGGTGTCTGCAGCTATTTATATTTGGGTCAAAAACAAATATTCTTACTGCCTTTATTGCAAGCTGGTGAGTCTGTATGTTCACGTGGATATCCCTCTCCTCCATAGCCTTCTCTTACAACTGCAATACTAAAATTGTAGAGTGTACCTTCGATCAAGTTGTTAAATTGATAAGAATGGGTTTCCATAGCTGCGTCGTGTTTCACATTTTCACCACGTTGCCATTGACTAGATGACGTGTTCTTGTGGTAAGGAACATAGGCTATGATTGGAGGAGTGCCTTGGTCTCTTTCACTATTCCACGTTTCCCACTGAATAGTTAATGTTTCGCAGTCACGGTTCAATGTACTAAGAGATTCACTGAGAGCTGGCAATACTGTAAAAATCGATTTAAA
Organism: Apostichopus japonicus; assembly: GCF_037975245.1. NCBI lineage: Eukaryota > Metazoa > Echinodermata > Holothuroidea > Aspidochirotida > Stichopodidae > Apostichopus > Apostichopus japonicus. The sequence continues at coordinate 26,675,360 of NC_092562.1, read as the reverse complement.
TAAATCAATGATATTGTATATTGCCGTGAAACATTTCAAAACGAAGACCGTTATAGTTGATATAAAAATCAATCTAGTAATCAAATTAAGTCATTGTACTATAAAAGCTTTAAACGTTATCTACCTTCTACTATAAATAATCGTAATTATATGCCATGACACTTATGTGAAGTGCATAGTGAGTAATTTCCCTAACTATAATAAAAGTACCATATTGTACAGTTAATCATTTGCACCTGGCAATACAATTTCACTTTCTTCACTCTTCCCGCTCTCTCCTCCTGATGTACTAAAGGTGACGGTAAAGGAGTAGGTTTCGGCTGCTTCAAGATCCTCCACCACGAACCATCTAGCATTGCTGTCATCGATCTGCACTGATGTATCAGAGTAGTATATTTTAAAGTATTCCACGCCCGTACTACAGTCTATTCCATCTTTATCTAACTGATTTTTGAAAGAATAGGAAAGAAAACGAACAATAAAGGAAACAAGACTATGGGCATTAACTTGACAATCTATCATTTTTTTGATAAACATGACAGTTTCTTGCGTTCTGCTAAAAACAAAATATTTTTAATTTGATCAACCATTGAACCAAAATGTGTAAATCTGGCATGTGCTTATGGACAATCTACTGCGTAATATAAATAATAACAGAAGCCCCCTCGTCAAGAAATTGTAGTTACCACGAGGGCAAATTATTTGAAATATTTGAGACGACATCCAAAATGTGCATGTAAATACATGGATATGCCTATCTTACAAAGTAGCCTAAGTAGTCAATGTTCAATGTGTCTTTTATTATCCAAAATACTCATAATAAGAACATAAGTTACTTAAACAATTCGCTTTATATTAGATGTATCTGTCCAACGACTTCATTAATACATTTGATACTATAAATTTGTTAACACTTTACCGTCCAAGTCACATTTATAAGCTCCTGTTGGTCCCCAGCTATATATGTTTCGACGTTAGTTGGTGTGATGCCCGGATCTGTGAATATATAACGGAGTTGCTGCAATACAGATCTTTACATTATTTTCTTAACAAGATAAGTAATGGATTTGAATCCTTAAATGGACCAATATGTGGAATGAAATATTGACATATTCTACCATGTTGCTTTTAATACACAAGTACACGTGTTAGTCTATATACCCAGCTGATAAGTATAATCTACGCAAATGGTATGAAGACGATACTTGTGTCTAATTCACCTTTAAAGCGATAAAGAAATATCCTAAGATTATACAGTTGATTAAAAATGTCTAATGGTCATAGAACTATAAGCCCCTAATATAGGTGGTGTATTTAAAATTGTCTTTTAAGTCACGTAAGCTTTATCATGATTAACATAGACCAAACCATCCATCCTCTCTACAACCAATGTACTGACCGTGGATTGAATAAAAGCTAGAATCATAGAAATGATGGGACTTCAACAAATGTGTTTGTGTAGTATTCTTATCTTGTTGTATCTGTTTTTCTGTTTGGTAATATTATATTTTAAGAACAAAAACTCTGGGACAATGTCATTGTTATTTATTTTGACGTCCTCTTCACATGCTTCCACCATTGATGACAATTACCGTATTTATTTTAATAACTTTTTCTACATTGAACTTCTATATTTCTTTACCGCGGCAGTATGTTTTAGTCCTAATTAAGACTGGACCCGGTGTTCCATCTCCATTAGGCCCTTCTCTCACAGCTGTAACTCTGAAGTCATATTCTGTGTCTGGTTCAAATGGTGTCATCATCACAGAATGCATTTCTTGGTCGTCGCTCGCATTAACTGTTATAAAGGTACTCGGCCAGTCTTCGCTCTCCGACTCCTTGGTAAATAATCTATATTCAACCACCGGAGGAGTCCCAATGACGCCATCCCATGGCGGCCAATTAACTGTTAGTGAATCTGAGCTGACATGAATGACTGTTGGAGCGGCTTGGTACTCTGGAAGTTCTAGACAAGTTATTATGTAAAATGTGAAAGACACTACAAATTTAATAAACAATATATATATAGATATATATATATATATGTATATATATTTATTTATAAATATCGTGCTACTAAAAGGACATGACTAAAGAGAGTTCACGTTTTGATAAGAATTAATTACTATCAACTGTTATGCATAGGTATTTGTGCTAAGAAGTTTCTGTTTGCAATCCATTTTCTGTAGAAAGTTAAGAATGTTGAGAATTGTAACAAACATTGGTTTTAACAGACAAACGGTTCCTCAGATTAACCAATTATAACTGTTATAAGACGTTCATGAATTGATTGCATGATACTGGTAGAAACAATAAACCGACAATTGGAACGTATTATTATATTTGTTGATAATGAGTTGTATTCAAATATTTGGACCGTGCGATAAAGCTTCATCAAAATATATCAGGACAACATAAGTATAAGCATTTGCTAAACTTTAGCGATAGTGTAAGCTATTTATCAAGGTGGATCAAATTCAATGCAACAAGTGAATGCTTAAATAATACAAAACAAATAGATAAGCCAAATGAATGTAACATACATATCTACACCTAAGCATATAATCTGTCATCCTGCATTGTTGAAACATCATATTTTTGGCTATTACACTGAGATAATTATCTCTAAGAGAAACGTTACTTTTCTATTGTTGTGCCCTGGTGGTACAGGTATCGTTACGTTAATAATCTCAATATTTTCAAATTTGATCCATGTAAAATTACAAACTTTGTATCAAGGGTCATGCAATGTGTACAATACAAACACCTAACTAGTCCTTGAATTCGCACGTTCTCATTCATTTATCATACGGATGCTCGCGGCAAAAAGTTGATCAGCGCGTAAGAGTCATTATAAAGTAGTCACGTTGAGGAATGAAAAGCGTTATCCTATCGTTTTTATCAAAATCCTAATATATAAATTATGGCATATGATGTAAATCTTGGTTATTCAATATAAGACATAAATACTAGATAGTTATGATATTAATAAACATACTTGGAACATAGTAGTAAATTTCATCACTGCTAGAACTTTCACCTCCACTTGTCGACAGCGTCATTTGGATGCTGTAATTTCCTTCTGACTTGAGATCAGTTAGCGTCAATGAGGTATTTGAAGGTTCTGTTATGGTACATTCGCCTTCGTGTAGTGTTTCCAAGTTAACTGATGCATAGATTATAGTAACCACTGTCACACCAGTACTACATGATATGTCATCAGTGGGAACCTAGGTAAAAGAACGGATTAAAATACAATTACAAGTGTAAAACATTAAGTGTCCTTATGCTTTGGGACAATCAAACCCAGCGAGATAGGCTGCCACCCTGTTTACCAAAGCGTAACATGAAAAAGGGCAGCCAATTTTTTCTGCATAATTTCCCCTTGAAATAAAGTTCATTAATGGCTTTGTATCAACTATAAGGTTTGATAAAAACAGGAACGTTACCGAATATTAAAATAGTCGACAAAACTGTAGCCATTTCCAATGGTGTTGGCATTATGTTAAAATGAAGAATCTGACAATATCTCGGAGAAAGAAAATATAAAAATTCAAACCTTCCAAGATATTTTCACATTTTCCTGCTCTTCTCCAGCGACTTCTGCAATTACATTCATTGGGCTAGCCTCAGGAACTTGTGTAAAATGAAATAATGAAAATAAAATTCAAGTAATAAAAGGCAACGTTAATTGAAGAAGGATGTACTTAAATGCTACAGGTGAATCTCACCATGCTGTATGATAAATATAAGGACTTAATGGTAAGCCAGTTTGCTTTAAGCAAGAATAAACGTCTCACGCTGTAAGATGCACATTGAATCTGGTTTCTTTGCTTGATAAAGTTCGGGTAATATGTGGATGAAGAGATTGATTGGAGCAGGCCCCCGTTTTACTAGTTATTATCATCTCGTTCAATATGTTTTATTGTATTATTTAACATAACATTACATAACATAGCCACAAATCCACAAAATCTCTAATTCATAGCTACATATATATATAGCTTCATAGCAATATATATATATATATATATATATATATATTATATATATATATATATATATATATATATATATATATATATATATATATATATATATATATATATATATATATATATATGTGTGTGTGTTTCAATACACTCTGACGAAATGAGATAAGGAAAAGTACCTGCACAAATTGTTGCAATATTTAGCTCTGGACTTCTTCGACCTTCTCCTCCCTCTCCTTCTCTGACTGCTGCAACACTGAATGCGTATCTTGCATCTGGCATGAGGGCGGTAAAGGTGAAACTGAGTGTCTCGTTAGAAGTAGATGTACCTGCTGTCCAAACCTGTTTTGATGCCAGTTTGTAGTAAGGTGTATACCCGATGACAGGGGGGTCCCCATCTTCATTTTCTTCATCCCAGGCTGACCAGCTTATTGTGACTGTTGAATTGGTTATAGAACCCGCTTCTGGAGCAGACTGCAGTACAGGGAGATCTAGAAACCCAAATAGTAAAGTTGTAAATTAAAACACATATTCTCTATAAGAAGAAATTATTCTTGACTACTTATGTACGTCGGACGTGAACATGGTCTATCGCTTCAACTAACAATAAAATAGTATTAGAGAATGAGCAAAGTTTTAGCAAATGTAAAGTTTAACATGGATTGTAGTAATGAAGTCAGCTGTATAATAGACCTACTCAACACCTGGTGATAATATCTATGTACATACAACCTAAGTACTGCCTTTGGTAATGTTGCTGCTAGCGTCAGGGATAGTTTGCAAGTCATAAGTTTATCAGTTTTAAGCACATATGAAGTTTTCAGCTTAAGTATAGTTACTGTGCGAGTTTGCCGAATTTCTGTCACTTTTTGTCACCATATTTTAATGACTGTCATTTTCGTCGGTTTTCCTTTGAAGATAGTGAAATATCGGGAGAGGTTTGTATCAGTTGAGTTTTCTTTCATGCTATCATATTTTATAAGTTTGAAGGTCGTGTGAAGTCACGACAGATCGTTGTTGGGAAACGTAAAAATGCTATTCCACCTAGACCTGATGTCCACATTTGCTGAAATTTGTGAATGTAACATTTCAATGTTGGTGAAATATACTTGTCCAGGGAAAATATTGCTATTTGAGGACCAAAAGCGGGGCCTTCTCTATAAAGATTTCAGTCATGATGTACTCTTGGACAGCTCATTAGTTGATCACTCCCGTGTCAAATTTGATGGAACGGTCCACCAAAGTTGGATAGTACTTTTTGCTACAAGAAAAGAGTCACGCTTGATGTGACTGGTCCATGATTTCATTTTCGACACCACCATCTAACAATAAGGGTTGATTGATGCATTTATACAGGTTTTCGATTTAATATACTTATAGCACAGGACCTCCTGGAGCCTTAGTGCACATAAACAAAAGAACATGCTGATAGAAGGGACATGTTAATTAACTTTTTACTGATATACAGCAAACATGATATCCACAACATCAGCACACATCATCAACACATATCCACACACAGCAGATTAATATCTTTTATGTTTTCGTTCTATTTTTGCAAGAATGAAAACTAAGAAATTCATATACTGTTGGTTATTTACATACAAATATATATCTGTCATACCACTTGCTTCACATCCATTTCTTATTTACGGCTTGGCTTGCCTATAAAGAGTGGTTATTCTGTGTAATTTGTCAGATTCAAAAAGTAACAGGTGTGCAGTCTGTACAATCATAACACTTGTGCTGTACGCCCTGTTATACAAAGCCAACATATACGCATTCACACACCAGTAGAATAAATGTAGTCGAGTAGTACGGACTTCGGTTTGTGAAACAAGATCCGGGGGTTCGATTCCTACCTTTGCCTGTTGAGTCCCAAAAGGACGAAACCGGTCGTGAAGTGGAATTGTTCTGGTGTGTTGTTCTTTATTTATTTACTATACATCTGTGATACCACTGGCTACACATTCAATATATATATATATATATATATATATATATATATATATATATATATATATATATATATATATATATATATATATATATATAATATATATATATATATATATATATATATATATATATATATATATATATATATATATATATATATATATATATATATATATATATATATATTTATTTATTTATACAGGCTTTTATAAGATGGAAGCAAGATCCAAGTGCCAAGACCTCGAGTGCCCTTAGGAAATCTAGGGCTAAGAGTCAGAGGATTTCCAGGAAATGTGCTAATGATTATTGGACTCAGCTGACCACCTCCATCGAACAGGCCTCCACTAGTGGCAACATCGGGGCCATGTATGAAGGAATCAGGCAGGCAACTGGGCCAGCTGTAAAGAATTCAGCACCCTTGAAGACAAAATCAGGTGAGATCATCACTGACCCAAACAAGCAGATGGACAGATGGGTGGAGCATTACCTTGAGTTATACTCAACAGAGAACACGGTCTCCGAAGATGCCATCAACTGCATCCTTGTCCTACCAGTACTAGAGAACCTAGACGAGGAGCCTACAATGATTGAGCTTGAAAAACCTATTGATGCACTATCCAGCGGCAAAGCTCTAGGAAATGATGCCATTCCACCTGAGGTCATCAAAGAAAGAAAATCTACACTTCTACCCCATCTCCATGAGCTTATCTGCCTCTGCTGGAGAGAAGGATATGTACCACAAAGCATGCATGATGTCAAGAGAGTGACCCTCTTCAATAACAAGGGTGACAGGAGCGATTGCAACAATTATCGTGGAATATCCATCCTCAGTATTGTTGGCAAGGTGTTCGCACGTGTGGTCCTAGCTAGACTTCATGTGCTAGCTGCCAGGGTGTATCCAGAATCCCAGTGTGGCTTCAGATCAGGAAGGTCCACTATCGACATGATTTTCTCTGTGAGACAGCTCCAAGAAAAGTGCAGGGAACAGCAACAACCACTATTCCTATCTTTCGTTGACCTTACCAAGGCCTTTGATCTTGTTAGCCGCAGTGGACTCTTTTAGCTGCTGCAGAGGATAGGATGTCCTTCGACACTCCTCAGCATCATCATGTCCTTCCATAAAAACATGAAGAGCACAGTCATATTCAATGGCAGCACATCCAAACCCTTTGGGACCAAAAGTGGAGTTAAGCAGGGCTGCGTGCTTGCACCAACCCTGTTCGGAATATTCTTCTCTCTGCTTCTGTCGTATGCCTTCCAGACCTCTACTGATGGGATCTATATCCACACCAGGCGCGATGGCAAACTATTAAACCTAGCCCGTCTGCGAGCCAAGACCAAGATCACTCGTGTTCTGATAAGGGAGTTTCTGTTTGCTGATGATGTAGCTTTTACCAACCACACCGAAGAGGGACTCCAGCATCTTATGGACTGCTTCTCCCAGGCATGCAGAGAATTTGGCTTAACCATCATCATAAAGAAAACAGAGGTCATGGTACAGAATACTTCATCTATTCCAGCAATCAGGATCATTGACTCCACACTTTTAGTAGTGGACAACTTCAAATATCTGGGCTCCCTGATGTCAAGCAACTTGTCCCTGGATGGTGAGATCAACGGGCGCATTGGAAAAGCAGCCACAGTGATGCCTAAACTCAACACCAGAGTCTGGACGAATAAAAACCTGTCGCTGCACACCAAGCTCAAAGTCTACCAAGCATGTGTTCTCAGCACGCTTCTCTATGGCAGCGAGACTTGGACAACATATACCAGGCAAGAACACCGACTAAATGCTTTTCATCTCAGATGCCTCCGTAAGATCATGGGCCACACATGGGAGGACAAGGTCACCAACAACGATGTTCTCTGCAAGGCTAGGTCAACATCAATAAATGCAATGCTCAGTGAACGTCGGCTACGCTGGCATGGACACGTCTCCCGAATGGACAAAGGACGCATCCCCAAAGGAACTTCTGTACGGTCAGTTGGAGTGTGGCAAAGGATCCACAGGTCGCCCACAGCTCAGATTCAAGGACTCGTGCAAAAGGGATCTCCTGTCAGCCCACATGGACATCAACACCTGGGAAGACATATTAGTAGATCGCCCCTCCTCGAGACACGAAGTTAAACAGGGAATAGATAGAGCAGGGCAAGACAGAAGAGAGCAACAAGACCTCAAGCGCCAAAGAAGGAAGGAATCTAGCTCTAGCACAAAAGAAGATACCATCCATGTCTGCACTGACTGTGCTAAGGACTGCCACTCAATGATAGGCCTGTACAGCCACCGCAGACGCTGCTCGAAAGTAACGGAACGCAATCCATCGTCTGCATAGACGGACGGAGGCCAATGAATGAATGAATGAATATATATATATATATATATATATATATATATATATATATATATATATAGATATATATATATATATATATATATATGTATATATATATTATATATTATATATTATATTATATATATTCAAAGTTGGTAAAGAAGTCTGATACGTATACACCATACTTGTGAAGAAATCCTGCAAATGCAAAAGTGCAACCTTTTGACCATGTCATACATTTATTCTGACATATGATGAAATTACATGACTTGTACATTTATACCAACCAAGAACTGAAGTTTCTCAAACATTGCATTTGGAGATATAGTATTTCAAAATATTGTTATGACACAAGCTGATATCACAAAAACTCATCTTCATCAAAACTCAATAAAGTCTAGTTCATGGATCTACTATCAACTACCATCAACCAACATCCATGTTAAAAATTACTTTCCTCACATAGGGTTTGGATTGAAGTTTAAATAAAATAATGAAATAAGACATATAAACTAAGTTTACCTATTGGTGTAGTGTATTATTGTGACTATTAAGAAACAAGAACTTTAATTGATACATTGATTTCAACAGAGGTAATAGAAGTCAAATCTCACAAAGTTAAAACGAGTTTGCTAGCATTATTCAATATGCAATATGAGTGTTGAAGATTGTTTCCAAGATACAGAATACTTGGCAGTTCTAAAAAGACCACGACTCACCCTTAAGTTCAAGTGTAACCGATGCAAATATGGTACTCACCAAATACATCTATAGTTATGTTATATACTGCATATTTTTGGTCACCTTTCCTCAGCTGACAGTAAAGTGTCTGTCCATCTATGACATTATCTACCATGAATGAAGCAGTTATTGTTGTTGTGTCATCAGTAACCCCTCCAGAAGAAATGTCAGCGTCATCTAAATTCTCATGATGTCTTGACAGAACGAAATTTAAGCTTTTAATGTCTGAAGGACTTGGACCCGTCGCAGCTGTGCAAGTCACAGGAACTATTACACCAGGATTCTTAGGTGTATATGCGGCATCTATTATACCTTAAATGAGGAAGGAATGAGAAACAGTTATAGTGGTCATTATAACATTTAGATCATACTGTAGAGAAACCATACATTTATCCAATGCTTTTAAGAACAATGGAAAGATAATACTTTGATGAGAAAGTACTGAGATTTCAAACATAATATTTTGATGATAGTGTACTGAGATACTGTAGAGCATTGCCCTGAACAGAACTTAGTGTATTTACAACATTAAATATTGATTAAGTAGACAGAAAACTTGAAAATCAAACCTTAAGCATATACCAACCCACGTTCTGCCAAGGTTTCAATTATTGAGTACACCTTCAGCAATACATTCAGAGACGAATGAGCTGTTTCTTGACTTTTCACAAACTAAAAGAGCATATAACAGTAAGACCGAACAAAGAAACAATCTAACATGGACAATTGTTGTGCAATAGTGTTATGCTTTAATTTGTCACAAACCATAAACCAAGTTAACACAATTTTCCTCTGTGATATTGTTGATATGCAAAGTTAATTGCTTATTAATGCACACAAATATATATAAACAATATACATGAATGGATTTTTAATTCAAATGGTGTATGTTGCTGGTAACAATGATTTATAGTATAGATCCACTGACTGGTGTAGGCAGCTGCAAGGATACAAACTGATCCTCAGCTAAAAGAACGAGAAATCATTTATTAAATCAGCCACTGGCAAATAACTTATAAGTTCAAGTGATAGAGGTAGTCTTTGTAATCAAGTTCTCTATTCTGAAAGAAGGAAAGAAAGCAAACATTTCTCACTGTTAATGAAACAGTTTGTGTTTCGTTTTCATTCATTAGTTTAAGAAACTTTAGCATTACAATGATCTAGATTCAAACAACAACTGGAGCAGGTACACACTCCTCACTTCACATACAGCAATTAATCATGTTAATATGTATAATTTTTCTTTATGACTATGAGCTTTTCCAAGTTTTCTTTAAATGTCATTTCATGCTACTACTAGGTGGTACAATTACTTCATGCAATCATGACAGAATGCTTCCTACCTGTCTGACATAAGTTGGGTGAAAATAGTTCCACCCACTGAGGATTACAACCTCCAGAGCAACTTCCTGATACTTTATTGCAGTAACTTTCTGAACAGTGGCAATCATCTGCACAGCCTTCCCCAAAGCGTGGCCCTAGGCATTCTGTAAATCAAATAATATACATTTCATTCAGTGTTAGTAATTCACTCTTAGTTATTGTAAAATCTGTGTAAATTATGCCCTACTTTAATGCATTTGTTTTCTTATTACATACGTTATGATAGGAAAAGCAAAGATATTCTACACTCAAATTGATAACTGATGACGATTAATTCCCACCGTCTTCCTCAAGTTAATATATAATTATTGCCAAGAAAACACGTTTAATTACAATTAAATTACACAGGTGACATTCTGATTATTTTGATATGTTTAGAACTGCCGTTCAGCTCGTTACAAACTTCAATCCTGCTGCTTGAAGGAGAAAATTGGAAACTGCTTCGAAATAGATTAAATAAACATATCTCCTTGCTCATATCATTATTCCAAAGTACGGTTATATATACCACACTCTGGTTATGACGATGAATTACGTTTCAAAATGTATAATTTATTCAAAAGATTAGAGAGAAAATGGAATTATTTTGAGAACAAAACTGATGTTTTATATTGCTTTTCCAACTGACATCTAATTATTCACACAATTCCTAGGACTCAAGCCATACCTGCACAGTTCTGTACTCCAGTGGGAACTTCATAGCCTGGAGCACACTTTTGGTCTGGACATTCTCCCGTTGTCTTATTGCAAGCAACATTCTTCTTGCAGTAACATTTATCAGTGCAATTAGATCCATAATAGTCAGTAGGGCAAACATCAGGTACTACAAGAATAAACACAAATCTTTTCAAAATGCATTTGAAGTTTGTAGAATTGCTTTTATGTTACGGTTAGTTGTATAAATTCTTATAGAGACCAATCTTTACTTCATGTATCTCTACATAAACCGACATATATCTATAGGTATTACATACTGTATATAAAAGTGCTAATTTCCTTTAATCTCATTTACTTTTTTTTAAATTAGTTTATTCTTTTCTGTTTTCGTCTACCTCATCATATTCTTCCACATAGGCTCAGCTAATATTTTAAGACCTAAACTGCTTTCTGTTCAGAAACCTCGGCTGTTGGTTTCTTATTGTATTCATGACAGAAGTACTCTATATTGGTAAGAACATTCAAGCTTAAAACCTATTCAACGAATATTTTAGAGATTTATTCATTTATTCATTGGAAAACAATACGAAATAAATTTCTTATCGTACTGTGATTTTCATTTATTGAAATTCAAAGTTTGATTTGCTTTTTAGACAAGACCTCAACCACTCGATATAAAAAAAATAATAATATTAGACTTAAGGTATCATCAAAATGATACATTTTGTATGGACACCACAAATATGTCCAATGAGTCTCGCCATACAAACTTGAAATTGTACTGACCAATAGAAAGGTTAAAACCTCAAAAAAAATCATGGACCATGAAGAAATGTCAAAGAAACAAAGTGACACCATGAAAACAGCCTAACATATTCCAGCATGTGAATTATCATCAAATTAAGTAAGTTGGAACGCACACAGTCGACCCAGAGATAAAACCCAATAAACCACCTTGCCGCCCCCCCCCCACCCCTCACCGGGAAATTTAGTCATGAGGTGAGAGTTAACAACATTCAGGAACAACATATGACTTTTTCATGCAATCTGAACAGTCTCAGTTGACGTCATTTATTTTTCTCTAGTGCATTTTTGGCGATATTTCATGTCGAAGTGAGTAAATGTTTTCTGACAGTGGTAACAAAACAGCTCTGAATATTTGATTTTGGTGAGTACTTTTTTTGACTTACACCATACTGGGGGAAGGCTTTCACTATTATGGTTTTAAACAATGCACTGTGATGTGCAGAATTTAAGATACTGCGATCAGAAAAGTACCCCCTGTCCTTTCTATATAAGCTTATTTTTTTCTGTATATTCTTTATATTGAACAGATGGATCGTTAAGAGCTATGTAGGCAGCAGTTCCTACAGGCTCCTGCGACACAGTTTTATGATACAAAGGATTCACCTGTTTTGCTATGTAAATGAAGCTGTAGAAGGCATGGAATCAGAGCAAGTAACTTTATTTTAATACTTTATGAAATGCTCTGTTAGGACAAAATATCATTTCAAGAAAAACATTTACCTTGGCAATTACTCCCTGACCATCCACTGCTACAACCTACTGTACACTCTCCCGTATAGTTATCACATGACTGTCCCAAAATGCAGTGACAGGTCTGTAGACAGCTGGCTCCAAAGGTTTCTTCATCACATGCTGATTGAATAGTAAACTATATTTATATTACTAGGTAACTTCATGTCTCACCTCAAGAACTTATACGAATAACATGAACAACATAAATACCATGTTTGTATCAGATAAAGGTTTGGGACTGTCCATGATATCAGTATGAGTGCTTTAAAACGTTATATGAGACGACAGTTTACAAAAGTATTAACATTTATGTACATAGCCAGAAACTAGCAACACTCTTCAACACACAGTTCTATTCAAGTCATAAACAAAATACCAGAACAGAACAATTTAAACGTGCGATGAAACTACAACTAGTGAACTCACCATAGAGTGAAGTCATTAGTTACATCTTCAAATTGATCATTTTCAGTTCTTATAGCTGATATATATATATATATATATATATATATATATATATATATATACATACATATATATATATATATGTGTATATCAATATATATATAAATATATATATATATATAGATATATATATACATATATATGTATATATATATATATATATATATAAATATATATAGTTATTATTTATAAATATCTAGCATTAATATTGTATTTTGCCAAATTAAAATAACAAGTTTAATTTATGCTTACCGAGTCGTTAAAACGAAACTGGTGGTTAGTTTCTCAATGTATGAAGCAATACCATAACAATATGATAATGTTTTGAATAATAATGTCTCAATAGCTGGTCTTAGTTAGAGATGTTGCATTTTATGCGTTGCTTGGCAATTGTGGGATATCAATCATGTACATATGATGGTCCATCAATTGATCTCTGTGTACAGTAGAAAGCAACAGAAAGGAAATGTAAAACTGTACCTTCAAGACAGTCTAACCCCTTAAATCCTGTGTTACAGCTGCAGCCATAGGGATGAGCAAGGCAAAATAGGTATCTGTTGCATTCCTTTCCCGTTGTTGAACATCCCTTGTCACATGTTTCTCCATATCGGTTAGGCCCACACGCTTAAAAGAAAAGGTAGTTAACCGCTTGACTCTATTCATGTCATTAACAATTCGTAATAATCGTTGTTTCAGTAGGCGACTTCTGCAAATGTGAATAACTATCACTTACATTATTGGTTAGCGCTCAAACATGAGGCTGCATGTTCGTCAAGGTCAAAACACCAAGTACCATATTCGAAGATGTGAAGTTGGAACAGAAAAGGCTAGTGCAGGGGTTTATTATTACAATTATTAACAGTGTGTACTGTATTAAAGAATGCCATGTAATGAGCCTATTATATTAATCTCCGGCGTCCATTGGTTATTATAATTTCACTGAGATTCAGTGCAAATTAATTTAGATGATTTAGGTGAATGAATTAATCCTTTTTTTTTCTGAATCTTCTCAAACTTATCAACTTAAAGTCTTCAAATAATGTCATATGCATCAATCGTTGTTGATGATTAAACTTACCTGGAATTATATTGAATGTATCTTGCAATTGTTCTTAGGTTTACAGATCTGTGACAGTATGTAATGGGTGCATCATATACAGATACAAGATAAACTTTATAGGAATTTTTCAGGGAAGCTTCTGAAGTCATACAAGTAATTTTTCCAAGGGCATACACTTGAATATTACATTTTCAACAGACTGGTGTACATGTTAGAACTGATGCTTATCACCATCTTAAAACTATATGGTATCATATCACCATCTTGAAACTGTATTGGATCTATTTTTCAAGATACCAAACCTTTTATGCAATAACCAAAATAGGTCTAAAGATGTTGAACCTGTACATTTTAGTCAATGCTGTGTTCTCTTCATCAACATTATCTTTTAAAATGGGGAGTGAAATTGAATATATGTTATTTACATTTATGATATTGAAAGTCACATTATGCAGATTTCCTAACTTTCATGAAGATGAAATTAAGATATATATATATATATATGTATATATATATATATATATATATATATATATATATATATATATATATATATATATATATATATATATATATATATATATATACATATATATATATATATATATACATATATATATATATATATATATATATATATATATATATATATAGTTCCCATCAGTGAAACATGTAGAAAATTGTTACCTTCTTCACAGTTTGTTCCTTTGAATCCAGGGGCACAAATGCATTTTCCACTGTTCTCATCACAAATGCCTCCGTTATAACAGTTATCACATATACCATCACAAGCATCTGGACCCCATCGATTGGCTGGACAAGCTAGTTTAAGAAAGAGATCATTCACAGATGTGAATTATAAATGTTAAGTGTGCCTGAAAAAATATTAACGAATATGCTGCCAAAGTAAAATCTACATG
Organism: Apostichopus japonicus; assembly: GCF_037975245.1. NCBI lineage: Eukaryota > Metazoa > Echinodermata > Holothuroidea > Aspidochirotida > Stichopodidae > Apostichopus > Apostichopus japonicus. The sequence goes on along the minus strand of NC_092562.1, from coordinate 26,660,311 downwards.
ACGTATACCAGTATTTTCTGCACACTGAAATATCTAGATACATAGAAAAGAATTAACAATTTCTTCTATCATCAAATCAAGTTTCTTGTTAACATAATTCTAATGTTGGTACAGTGATCGTAACAGTGCAATTAAAAAGACAATAATAACATGAAAACATTTAACTGTAAAAAAAATTGAATGAATATACCGCCCATGCTTCATAACATATAGCTACGCTATGTTGAAAAAACCTGGATAATTATATGATAGTTTGCTCTGGGAAACTCTGTTTTATGATCTATTTTTAAAGTTCATCGCCGATCCATTTTCTTTTATGAAAAGCTGTGCCGTAGTGACAACAGTAAGTAAACATATTTAATACTTTTTCAAAGGTTCATTGGTTGCACTTACACATTTGATAATAAAATGATTACGTCTGTGGATTTTTTCCACACTTGAGATTTTTCCAGTATTTCGAAGAAGAGACCATTCGCCTCAAAAATGGAAAAACTATATATAAATAAAACATATATATATAGCAGTATTGTCATAAAACAATAATAAAGTTTGATATACATAAAAACTAGCAGAGATTTAAACTGCAATGTTCACATGTCACATTTAGTACATAGTGTAAAAGTTTACCTTTTATTTTTTCCTCCGTTTATTCAGATTGAATATAATATTTACAGTGATTATTAAGTAATAGATACAAGGATTTGCATATTTACAATTATAGTTCACCTGAACCTTGCAGTGGTCTGACAGAAAAACAAACACAACTAATAACCGGAGCCGATGAAAAACATATAATTTGGGTATATGGATAACACATCGTTTAAACATTACTGGAAATAGACCTTGACATGGACCAAAGCTTGTAGCAAGTCAGAGAAGTCAACACGGTTTTTCCTAGATCTAGACAATCTCATCTTATTAAAACGTTCGACACTAATTGCAAACTTTAACTTAAAGAAAAACTCATTTATATCTGGTTCGCGACTATTTAGTCTGCAATCATATATATGATACTTCATGTGTAGAATACGAAAATTGTATGGGTGTATAGCACCTGTACCCCAGCCCCCCCCCCCCCAAAAAAAATGTCTTGTTTTGAGCAGAAGAACTGTTTCTCTAGAAAACGCAATTCTACGTTTAAAATAAAAAAAGCGGTGAAGCGACACTCCCAAAAGAGGTATTCTAAACGAAAGGATCATAACTAGAATCTACTTTACCCATCGAGGTAAAGAGTTTATTGGTTGCAGTGATTCTATGTAACTGAAATTGGAAATACTGAAGTAGCTTCCGACACAGTGAACCGAGACATGCTAAAGATGCGACTCCAGTCACTGTCCGTTAGCTCCCTAAAACTTATATTCCATTTCTTTAAGGCAGTTGGGACATGAGACATATTACGTAAGTGGTATTTGTAAATTAATTGAGAAATAGAGGTGGCCCGAATTACATTGTTGTACCAGTCAATATTAACATTGGAAGAGTCGTTTCTTTGGCAACCTGACCTTCTCCACTCCTTCGGGATACAACTGATTAAACCCCAGTTAATAGTAAATGGCAATTTAGAATCTATATGGAATTTAGCTTTAAAGCGATCGAACGTTAGAGGCTTACCCGCGTTGTCAAAGAGATCACTTACGAATTAACATTTTTATCAAACAGATGACCATACATTATAGTACTGTTGTTAATGCGAATGAATAAGTTGTTCCAGATCATTTGGTTGCCAAAACTTTTCTTGGGGGGGGGGGGCTAAAGGAAATTTCGCACCAGGCACAAACAATTTACTTCACAAAAGAATTGTTTATATTGATTACTTTGTTCTTAGACCAATTACTCTGGAAAATCAAATTCTTGCCGTAAGAGTTCAAGTGCATATCAAATAAGATCTTCCAATGGCCTTTATTATCATTACAATATCTTCTAATCCATATACACTTAAACTATTTATGAAACTTGGGGCATCGGTAACCTTTAGCCCTCCGTCGCTAATCGGATTAAATATAACCGAACGTTTGATTTTGTTGGAATTACCCGACCAGATAAAGTCAAAGAGAAATACTAGTTGGGACAGAGTAAAAGTCTTGACAAATACATTACGTTCTATAGGGTTCAGATCCCTAGATGACCACAAATTAAGGCAATGTTTAAGTCTGGACAGCTTGCTACGTATTTCAAGCGAAACAAGTCATTCCATCACTCGTTAACGAAATACCTAAAAAGTTAACTGGACCCTGAGTGACATTAACATTGAGGGTGTTTACAAAATGTGGAGTAGAGTAATGAACGGGCCTAATGGGAATAAGTTTGACTTGAATAAATTAATTGATAGACCAGACGCAAGTTTCAGTCTATTGAGGATACGAAGAGTCTCGTCAATAGATTCTCTGCTACCATCAAGGAAAAACGTCGTGTCGTCGGCATATTGCATAATTTTTACTTCCCTGTTGTAAATAGTGATACCTTTAATGATACTATTATTCTGAATCCTTAAAGCCAAAATCGCAGCAACTAGAATAAACAAGTACGGACTCAGAGGGCAACTTTGCCTGACCCCTCTTTGAACCGGGAAGAAACCTGTAGAGTGACCATTACTGCAAACACATGCATTACTATTGTTATAGAAGACTTTGACCCATTTTTGAAAGCTACCGTTACACTGGAAGGAGGAGAGTGTGCTGTCAATAAATTACCATTCCAGTTTGTCAAACGCTTTTTCAAAATCGACTAGAAACAAAAACCGGGGATATTATGGCTAGATATATAATCTAAGAGGTCTAAAACGAATCTGATATTTTCTCCTATAAATCTATTTTGGAGGAAACCCGTTTGCTGCAGCCCAATATATTTTTGAATAACCAGTTTTAATCTAGAGGCAATCGCTTTTGCACCGATCTTATAGTCGGTGTTTAAAAGGGTGATTGGGCGATAAAGGTTTTATAAAAATTAACGGAAAGACCATCATCCCGGGAGCTTTATCATTAGTCATAGAGGTAAAGGCTTGAGAACATTCCTCCAACGAGAGTTGGCGGTCGCAAGATGCCAGATCCTCAACTGGTACCTGCTGAGTATATGGAGTTCATTGAAAAAGGTATTAGGAAGCACTCACTAGAACTATATAAGGTCTTGTAATAATGTTTAATCTCGAGAAGGATATCATTGTTATCAGAGAGGAAGTGACCATCACCGCTTTGAAGTTTATGCATAGAATTTAGGGATTTGTTTCTCTTTTCTAAGTTTAGGAAATATTTTCTATTTTTTTCTCCTTCTTCCACCCACCTTCCTCGCGATCTAATTATCGTACCACGCAGCTTGTAATTGTAATAAGATAGTAGTTCACATTGAGTAGCTTTACGTTGAGAGCGAATTTCCGGAGACTCGGCTGTATAAAGCTGTTGCTCAAGAACAGCAATTCTATCAATAAGCTCTCTTTCTTTGCTCCTACGTTCTTTGGCCCTCAGCTTAGAATACTTAATACTGGCTGAACAGTTTTTCAATTTCAACAATTCCCAATGATCCGAAGCGTCGCTACGCATATTGTTAGAAACTCCATCATGAATAAGATCGTTGATAAGGGAGATATAGTTGGGGCCATTGAGTAGAGAATTGTTAAGTTTCCAATATCTCGGGCCTCTACTTAAAGAAACAGTCGCAAAAGTAAGACAAATAAAATAATGGTCTGACCGAATAACGGGAGAGAAGATCACGTTTGACAGTGCATGACAAGTATGTGTAGAAACTAGGAAATAATCGAGCCTGCAATGTATCCCGGGAGTTACATTAGAACTCCAGGTAAATGTTTCAGAAGTGTTTTTTTTTTCTCCAAACATCAACAAGATCATGAGTGGCCATGAGATCAAAGAACTTTTTCCTTGCTTTAAAATTGGTCCTAGGGTCCCCCCCCCTCTTTTTTATCAAGCTCTAAGTTGAAGACTAAGTTTAAATCCCCTGAAAATATACTGTTATCACCCTGAAACCTGCTGAAGATAATAGACGCGTCCATAAAAAAGCTGGGATTGTCAGTATTAGGGACATTAATACATGCAAGCGTAAAAATACGATTATGAACTTCAATTTCCATTATTATAAATCTACCGAATGGACTAAGTCCTGCTTCATAATATAAACAGTTAAACTAGGATTATTAAGAGTACGAACTCCGCGACTTGTAGTATTCCCATGCGAGAATAAAATACTTCCACCCCATTTTATTTTCCAGTATTTCTCATCGGTAGGACAGCTGTGTGTTTCTTGGTAAAAGTTACCATTATCAAGGATCTTTGTCAACTTCTGTCAAATATAATCCATATAAACTCACAGAGATATATCCTAACTATTTCAAATTAGTGAATAACAATTAAGATTAAATACGGTCAGCAAGACATGTATGTATTCTCTGTTGCTGTATATTAATTTAAAATTGATTTACACCAGTGATCCGTTAATATTGTATCACTGTTCAATAGAGGGGTATTATGATGAATGAAGTTCATTGTTTAAGAAATGCTGGACTTTTTTTTCATCTGATAGTAATAACCACATTCAAATAAAGTATTGAATAGTCCGGTTTTTTGTGACATTTTAGGAATTCGACTTATTTTTTTAATATCAAACTAGTAATACCTTCTTTAAAATTAAAATGACAAGTTTTTTGGTTTTCTTTATAATTTGCAAAGCATTCCTGTGAGGAACTAATTTCTTTAAAAAAAGTTGCAAAGTGAAGAAAATTACACTGTCAAGTATTTGTAGTAAACATTCAAAGTAAATCACATTTCAAGAATGACATTGAGTACTAAACTAAAGAAAATTTTAGCATTTTAAAACCATATGCGATGATAACATCACACATGATCGACTGTGATCTACGAAATGGAGAATGACAATAGTTCCCATAATAATCGATCATACTTCAAGTTAGGAACAAGATATTGAGATAGTGTTTCAAACCAGAGTGTAAAATATATTATCTTCCAAAAATGTCAAATTGTTTGCCACCGTTTTATATCCCATGAAAACCATACTAAAATATATAGTATGCTATTTTAACATAGCACCTTTCAGTTTACACTGGCAATTAACAGGTAGTATCAACATAATACAATACATAAACATATCAATATAAATCACAATAAAAACAGAAATGCCTTTAGAATGATTGATGGCTCTGTGGTTTTCTACATACTTTCAATTGTGAACAACGGCCACCATATCGGACTATGGGAATTATAGGAACACCTGGGTACATCTGGCTCAACTCATTCACATAAGATTGATATTACGGTGTCATAAACCACAACGATATAAGTGGTAAGCACAATTACCGTTGTGATGCTAGTTTCATTTAAAAAAAGGTTTAGAATATCAGTGCAAAGTATCAGTGCAGCCATTCAGCCAATCAAACATCAGCAGAAAAGTTTATCAATTTATTGAAAAGTTACGAACCTCTTACTATCAACAGTTTTAGACCTTGTTTTGCATCACTCCTCTGGCCTTGGATATGACACTCATAGACACCAGCATCTTCTACCTCAACTGGTCTACTGATACTCCAAGTATCCTGTCCGCTAATATCACCGTTCCTTACATTATCCTTCAACCATCTGAAGCCTGCAACATTCTTCGATCCGGTGCTCTTCATACCAATGCTTACACCTGTATCACCAGCATTGACAGTTACTGAGACCAACTCATCACTTGGTATAATATCGGCTGAAATCAAGGATGTTGTAACAATCCATGAGTAATATTGGCTTATGTAAAATCCATATCGTATTAAAGACTCTATCGAACTTAACAAACTCTTAACGAGAATATTTGTTACAACAAGTTTAATTGTCAGCAGTTAATACATTACATGTCTACATTAATGCCTCAAACAATTTAATTCTGCATAACAATATGTAAAAACACTTCACAAGAACGCTTAATATTATGATACAAAATGAGCTAAGTGTATATGTTTGGATACCCCTGGATATTTATACGGTGACTTTACAAAGGGATCTAAAGTAAAGTAAGGAATGTCATTAAGGGGTCTAAGAAAATGCTGATGTTATAGTCCTTCAAATGTTATGCATAGGAGCATGCATCTTTTTATAATTCATTTGGCATATCAAGCAAACGTCGTATTAGTGCCTATTAAAGTTGACGTTTGCACGTTTATTATTCGCAGTAACATTACTGCATTGTAATTAAAGACACGTGGTATGTACATGACCCACAATTGCCCATATTTTTCATTAACAGTAACAGTGCCTAACCTTCATAATAGTATGCTAAATTCAATATTTGTTTTATGGTATTGCTTCAACCTCCCATCTTGAACATTGCTCACCAATACAATTTTCTTGTCATGAAATAAATATGTAAATATGCATGTGCGGTATATGCACTTTAACATGACGCTTGTAAAATCATGAGCTCACATTGTGTAACTTATTCTAAACACGTTGCAGTAATTTGTCTACATATAATTATCATACCACCTGTGATAGTATTATTATATCATTATATAATGTATGACAGGCCAATAATTTACAGCTGTGAGTAACTCACCGTCTGATCTCATAAATATGCCTGAGATTGATGTGTTGATCATTCCATCTAACGCAGCTTCACATCCAAACACCCCAAAGGCATCATTTTTGTTATTATTGTTCAATTTTACATTCCAATGTTTATAGTTAGCACCATCATTCCAGACTGGAACTGGTGGATCTACATTTTCATTATCATCATTCCTTGTCCAAACAGTCCGGAACGACTCTACATGGGCATCCTCTGCAATGTTATCTGATTCGCTAAGGTGACACTGATATTGTGTGTTACTATTTTGAGACTTAAAAGGACTAACACCAACGAAAGTCATCTTTACTGGTTCTATTGAGAAATAACATGTAAACTGTTATTGTAAGAAAACAATATAATTTGCCCCCTGAAAACAAAACATATATAGGATCTTCATTTATAGTATATCATTCTCTCTAAGACATTAAAAAAATGTATCACTAGATCAGGCCATCACATTTTGTAGGGTATTTCTTCTTACCTGTGTTGGAAATTATTGGGAAAAAAAACGAGAATATTTCAGGGACATAACCATTAATCAAAGTTATTCCCTCGGCATAAATGAAAACTGATATATGCCAATTTCGTTATCCATGTTATTGAATAATAAACACTACATGATTTAAAGTAATACAAAAGTAGTAATACGCTTTGTAAAACATAACAACAGAAGGTTGCTGATGATCATAGTTTAATTTCTTGCTTAGAGCGCATTCATGATGTTCTAGCTACAATAGACGAATGGATTGGAAGAAACGTAGAGACCTTTTCCATTCCAATGATTGAAACTGAGTGGAAGAAGATGCATGGTTCTGAGTTTTTGTTGTAAGAATGGGGTGAAGTGAATTGTAACCAATTAGCTCACATTATTTGGCCACCATTATTACATTAACAAGTGCCCATTGCACACATATAACATTGTTGAAATAAAATCACATTAGGATTAGTTTAGTTACTCTGCTTAAATTATTCCTTAATTGAAGGTAAGAAAAGATGGTGCTATCTTACCATTCTGCCCATTGATTATGAGAGTGTGTAGCTGAAGCAAGGTAGTCACAAATATATAATGCACTATGCGAGTCATCTTTCCTTAGACCAATACATACATGTGCACACTGAAAGAAAAGGTAAAATAATAGAATCTTACATATAAATCTTTTTTGCTCAATGTTAATGTAAGCAGACATTGATGAATTATCTCATTTGATTGACGTTTACTGTCATTGTTCTAATAAGGATATTGTGTTAGCATTTTTTCTCCAGGCGTATTATTACAGGGGCTGCTAATCGATGGAAAATTGTGTGGTCAAAAGATGCTTTAAAAAAGTTGGAATTTAGTGTTCCATGTTTCTGCGGATATTCTGGCCGAACATGAATTAAAATGATCGTTTTAAGTATACTGGTCCTCTGTGTGTTACATCATGTGACTGTTTAAATTTACAGTATTCTCAAATTACATACAACGTAAACATAAATGGTTTGCTAAGCTAACTTTTGATCAAGAGCAAAATTTGAGAGATCGTGACTAGAGTATACGTTAAATGATATTTGTCATCATACCGCTGTTGTAACCCACGTTAGGCATTTTTAAGTGGATACAGTGCCTTAGGCTGAGTGTAAGACCACAATGCTATACTGAACTTATTTTAAGCTGACTGATTTCTTTTCTTTTGGGATGATTTCAGGTTTGTCCATGGAGATGACTAAGATGGTAGCCCAAAGTCTTATGAAAATAATATAAAAACGTACCGTTGCGAACAATCTTAGTCACTGTAAACAATTCTTCAGGAGACCACTCGGTACAATAGTGTATTTGTCTGCAACTGGTATTCTGCTCTCCCCTTGTCTTCTATGTAAAGTGTACACAATTTAGTGCTTGCGGTGTGATTTGTAGATTAATATCGAATTACCTATAACCGACCGTGTACGGAAGCTTAGGAGGGACACCACTTTGACGATTTTTTACGTCACTGCTATCCCATTCTGTACCACATGTTTAATCGTTGAACGGCGACAAAAAGTTACATTTGTCACAACATATCATAATGATAAATTTCATACTAAATGAAAACGATGAACTTAAATTAGGCAGCATTTATTTGAGAAATTTGTTTTGTGCATGTAATATATTTTTTTTGTCTTCGCAAAAATAGGATATACGCGGAATAAAGTTGTTATTTTCTTTCCTCCCTTCTCATTTCCCCCTTTATATTAGGCTCCTGCTTAGGAGGCATAGTTGTTGACAATGTTAGAAATTTGTTAACATTTGCTTTGGAAATATAAAGATAAATTTACGTTTTATTGTATTGAAATGAACAACGATAAAAGTTTGAAATAAATTTGGAAAATCTAAAGGTTGCTTTAACCGCTACGTTGTGTTCTTGACTACTTTAACGGCAGAGCTGGTTTTGTAATATATTTTAACCAGATTGCGAAACTGTATTGAGGTTTGATGGACGACCTCATCGCAACATTGTTTTAGCCAGTAAGATGTCATGAACAGGTTTGTTTTAATGAGTTGTGCATATTCTGTTGACGCTTTAATGAATTTTGACCTTCAAAATAATCAATACATTAATTATCAAAATGATACCTTCTCAACGAAGTAGTGATCTGTCAATGTTACATTTCCGTCCGTTTCACATTTGAGCTAGCTGACATCAAAAGACTTTGATCTCATATCAAGGTGTTTGTCCAGATCAGATTGGGTAATCTAGATGTTCTCAACATCGTTGTATTCTCCCTCGTTTATTTTCCCATGCCATCATTGGATTTCTTGTTGGGATCTTTCATAGTAGTGATGTTTATTTGAAACTCTGTGAACTATGATCCTGGTGGTTTGAAAGAAATAAATACACAAAGTAGGCTGAAGAGCTGTATTCATCTAATGCACGTTCAGATTCTCATTGGAGTAACTGTGTAATTTTTATTATGTTATTGTAACGAGCTCGTTCGTCCGAATGGTGCAGGGCAAGGGAATGTGGAGGAACGTGAATTAACTCTTGAAGCTTGGTTGATGCGATGAACCTTAGTCCGCTTGTGTATGAGAGCTGTCATTTGTGCGACTGTGTGAACATTCCAGTTAACTGTAACCTACCAAACACGTATCGAGCTGATATCTTTTAACTAAGGGGATGTGTAGAATCTGCGCTATAATAACACGACATGACATCCCCTTCTTCAACCCCCCCCCCCCCAAAAAAAAAAAAAACATATTAGCAGGCCTTCGTCTGTTGATCTAATTTATAGTCTACTTTGCCTCAGAATATCCTACACCATTTCACCCCATTTTTTTAAATTAAATTTAGCCCGGGGGGGGGGGGCAGCACCGCGTACATTTGCCCGAACGCAGCCTTATCTGGTGTGATTAAAATATTCTACATATTCAAACAGTTCTCATTTAAACGGATCATAAGAAAGATTAAAATCAGTTCGATAAGGTAACTCAGCTTCGCCGCTCCTGTCCAGGGTGGTATCATGTAAAATCTGTCCCGTCGCTACACAGGTCAAGATACACCGTATAAAGACTGGACTTTGTTCAAGAGTAACTACTCATTAAGCTTACAACGCTGCACGTTACGCAATATTAGTTTGTTTGATTTTTATCTGTTCTTTTCTTGTGCTTGGAGGTTATTAGTGCTCTCTCCCATTATCAGTAGACCGTACACCTTTGTATGTCCAACGTCAGAATGAGGAAGTAACAAGTCGGTAGTGCTGTGAATTGACTGCTAACGGTGGCTCTAAGGGCAGGAAAGCAGGTGCGTGAGGGAATAATTATGCTACCCTTTACACCTTCCTTCCTTCCCAAAGTTGGCTGCATTGAAACAAAACGGACACACTACCCAACATGTCTTTATTTCCCATGTTTGGGTGATATTACGTTAACAAAATGCTACAACTTGCAGGATGGGGCATGGGCATCATCCAAATGAAACTGATTTTTTTCGGTGACATTTTTGTGATAAAGCTAAAACAGCTAGAATAGAACTGTCTGAGAGTACTGCAGACTAAGTCCCCAAAGGTCCCCTCCCCCCGCCCCCCTCCAATGAGCATAGGAATTAATACCATAGACATGTATTTCCCCTCTGTCACATGAAAGTTTATGATTCTTGGAAATAGAGAGTGAAAATGATTATTGAAAATTTGGTTTGATGATGAAGCTTTGGTACGTAAGAGGACAGCCAGGAAGAAGGGGAGAGGGTTATGAAGAGAATTAAAGTGCCATAGGCCTCTAAATTTGCCCAAACTGTGCATTTTCCTCGACTGATTATAGAATCCATGCACTGGAACGTTTTTCCACGACAATGGTAGAGGTGGTGGTATGACAGCGTACACGCCACCTCCTCTCAACCTGTCAACGCCAGTGTGCTGCATTGCACTAGTCTCATATGACAACCAATTAGTGTTGAATTGTTTTCGACGGTGGACCAGTTCTCCTGAGAGGAAACTCCATGACAAGGTAACTGCAGTTTATACGTAACAGGTCACCTTGATAAAGTGCATTACGACGTAGTTTACTTAAAATAAACTTTATAACGTTTGCAAATATTTAACAGTTGAAGCAATTAGTGTGACACAGGGAATTTCCCGAGTTAAATACCGTAGTGTCCAATATTGCAAGTTTCAGACCTTTGACCTTTGCTATATAACGGCCCACGTTTTAACTTAATTGAGGAGAGCTGTAGCATATTCTATATATATATATATATATATATATATATATACTTTTAATTAAAAATTTGTCTCTCTTCTTTATATTTCGGTAAGATTTTGTTTTTCTTTAAACGTGATATATATATATATAATTTATTAATTCCACTGTAGGCGTTTGTCACCTGTATCGAACAATACTACTTACTCTAGAGATCAAACATGATGCTAACCAACTCGAAGCCGGATCTCGAAAGAAATACTTTGAACAGACTTTATGTTAATGAAATGGAGGTAAACGACAAAGGCAAATGAATATAAATATATATATATATAAATATATATATATATATATATATATATATATATATATATATATATATATATATATATATATATATATATATATACATACATATATATATATATAATTGAAATTGTAGTGAGTTGGAAAATCAAGAACAGTGAAAAAACGCCCAGCCTCCACCGGGATTTGAACCCAGGCCTCCCGCTCAAAGGCAAGGCTAGCATGTCACCAAAACAGAACTAGTATTGTTCGATACAGGTGACAAACGCCTACAGTGAAACTACGACATTCCTTCAACGGTTGTGTACCTCTGGACAAACAATGAGCGTCCATAGTCTAGTGGTTAGGGTGTCCACATATAAAGCGGGAGGACGGGTTCGAAACCCGGTGGAGGCTGGCAGTTTTTTCACTGTTCTTGATTGTTCAACTCACTAAAATTTCAATAAAAACAATTTATATATATCTATCTATCTATCTATATATATATATATATATATATATATATATATATATATATATATATTCATTCATATCGAAAGTTAAATTTGATTATTTTTGGATTGTATGGTAGCAATCAAACTCGAATTTCAAATGTGACAAACGTATAGTACACACTTAACTTAGAATCATAAATCTAAACTTAACTATAATATAGAATAATTAAACATCATTGTGATGATTGATACTACAAAGAGACTAGTGTATTTAAAAAGAAAGAGCGCCTCATTAACCACTAATGATTGATAAGAATATATGCTTTCATCGACTTATATGTTGTTATCGGTATCCTCATCAACGATTTGTTTTCTAGAATTTATCATTACAATATAAATGACATTACAGGACAAGTACACGTTTCTGATGCATAAGTAAGTACAGCTGAGTTGTAAATCTGTCAAGTTAGTTCGTCCTTTCCTTTTTCCATCAAGTGACAACTTTATTGAATTGTAGCTAGTTCACATTCAGCTTAACAAAGTAAACAAAGGTTTATCATATTCCATGTTTTAAAAGCTTATGTGAGACACACCTCAGGCTGTCATGGGGGTATAGAAATTATGCCCATGCAACAGCATCCTATCCCCTCCCCGGGCCATATCTCTCTTTTTATCTAACGTTTCATTGAAACCCACAAACTGCGTATTTCTTTTAACGATTATATTGTGTTTTTTTTTAATTGATTTATTTCAAGTGTTTAGTAATACGGAGTTGCTGCATATCATGGTGGTAAGTATCACTTATCTTGTCACTATACGACAGCCTAGTCTCGTCCGATGATATCGTTAAACTCAAGATGTAAATACCGATAAAGGTCAAATCCTTCCATTACTTTTTGGAACATATTGTCCTGTTATCAGCAATTGAACTTTGGACGTATACAGGCGATAACATAGCTTCAAGGAAGAAACAATCTGCATTGAGACAGTGCGTTAAGCAACACGTTGTTTTATACGAAAAGTTTATACATAAAAAAATAACAGTTGTTTGATCTAGAAGTAAGTTACAAAAATAAACCGGCTAAATAAACAATGATCACATCGGTATAGCTCGGGTCCCCTCCCTCTAATAAGGAAACTGATGCACCTCAGATAAATTAGTAATCTTTAAGATCATATTTGGTTTCGATCAGGTATACAAAGGAAGGATCGTAGATGTGTTTGCACTATTTGAGTAAAAGAAGGAAATTTATTCTTAGTCTACAACTCCGATCACATGTGGTCAATTTGTCAATTGTCTAGCATGATTGCGCTAAAAATTCCCAAAACTGTCAGGTGCATTTTGATTTTTAAGATAGCACCTATTCCATCATTATTTTGACAATTTAACATTTTTGTTAAAAATCATGTTAACCCTTCGAAGAATCGGACGGTGCAGAGGGAGCCATATAGCCACCGTAGCCTCCAAATCAAATCAAATATTTAAAATACGCGAGCCCAAATGCTTTATTTAACTTCCTTTATTTAACTACGTGTGTTGTATCAGGCTGTAAAGAGAGAGAGAAAAAAAACTTATGGTGCAGATCTTAACGTGCCTAGTTTTATTTACAGTCAGGCACGTCGCACCGTACTCTCTTTTCATGAATAAAATTATGTTTTGATGACGCTCATATAAGATGCAATGCTTCTTAATTGTTTACAAAAAAATCTGAATTGGAAATCAAACATGAACTTAGCCATGTTAGAACGTCCCAGTTTATAGCGTCGGGCGATTGAGTCGTGTTTGAATTTCCAAAACTGTCC